>NW_019213959.1:0-95416 GCF_002532875.2 Varroa jacobsoni | reverse complement strand
ATGGCAACATCCCGCATTGCGGCGCACCTCCACACAGCAGCAGGGATCGGCGCTAGATGACACGAATAGGCCGCTCTCCGCAATTCTATTTTCCTAAAATTGCTTGATTCGGTTTATATATATATATATATATTCAAAATCAAGACATCTACAGGCGATTAGAGCAGGCTGAAAAAAACCCCATTAAGGCGACCGAATTGATAATTCTTCCAACATGTACCATTGGCGATTTTCACAATGTGTAGGAAAAGATATATAATTATGTAATTGAAGCAACTTTGTATGAAACACTGGCGTCTGTTGGGCTCAGTGGATGAAATAATTAAAGCACTTCAGGACATAACATTGACAGCTGTCATTGTAGCACTGGGTCACACACAGGGGTCGGAAGCAACTTTTATTAGTTTCCATGGCGTGTAGGCACGCAGTTCATACTTTGGCGTCCACGCGGTAGGGAATATACGGTGGCCAATCGTTGGGCAAGCTTAATCTATCGAACGTGCCTCCAGGCTCAATCTAGAGTAGTAGCATTATAACACTAATACAGAGTGACGGCCCGAGCAACAGCGTCCCCACAAGAGACGAAAAGGGAAACAAAAAAAAAACTGAATTACTGAAAAAAAAAAAAAGAAACGACCTTGTTTCCGTTTGAGGCTGATTAAACGCAATCGGTGCGATTGTCCGGTGCCCGATGTTGCATGTGTCGCGGTTTTTCTATTTGGCTACTTTAATTTCATATCAAAACATCGATCAACAGCAAATGCGAAACGACGTATTATAGATCTATATCAAAAGTAGAATATCGAACTTTGAGAACGAATCGAAATAGAAAAGTAGTTTGTTAGCTGATTTGTTGTTTCTTGTCCCTGGACTGCCGTTCGTCTAATCTAAGAGCAAAATTTCAGTAGAGTCAACTTAGTTTCAATTGACAATTATCGATTCTCATTTTTAGTAACAAAGTACTATAAGATGATATTATTATTTACGTATATAGTAACAAGTATCGTTTTTGAACCCTGTACAGCAGAGGTTTGTGCACTGCGAATGTCCCGCCTAGCGTTGTCTAATTTTAAACCTAAGCCGACGTTCGTCACTTCAATCAACTCTACTTCCTGTTGTGATATTTCTACTGTGACAATATTGTGTTCTGTCGTTTTGCCATGTCCGGTAGAAATAATATGGTAAAAGATTTATCCTTTGTTTAGTTTCTTGTTAGCCGTTCAGAAGGACACGAAACGCAGTCTCCTATATAAGCCAAACTCTATCGCAAGCGAGAATCTTGCGGAAGGGTGGCTGGCAGTGAATATTGATTAGAGGCTGTGAAGGATGCTCGGTTTATGAAATGGTGTAATCGTCAGTTGAAAGGGGCGCGAATATTTATCAAGATAAGTTGAACGTAGTGTTCAGCAAACAGACGGCATCAAGACTATTTTCGAAAGTAGAGATCCATTGTAGGGGAATGGTAGGGAACAAAGGGGCAAGGGATAGTTGGCAGTGACTGTACCCTAAACCGAAACTGCACAATAGCTAGAAAGGCACACCATACAAACGCATAAGGGACGCTTGAGCACAGATAGAAGCCCAGCCAGATCAATCCAACTAGTTTACGCCCTGTGCATGGCTGTCTGCGGTGATACACACGGTAAGATAAATCATGGGTCCTATTGCCTGCTCATTGCGGTCGTCCATCGCCTAAGGTCACGACAACAAAGGCGCGACACGGGAAGTGCAGTCGTGTCCTACCAGACCAAACATTAACAGAAGCAGTTAATAGATTGAGGTACAAATAAAAGGCGAATTAGACAGGCAACAGAAAGACGATAGCCGCGGTGAGAAACAGCAAATCGATGCAACGCTGAATCCCTGTGTAATTATTAAGAGTACCAGCGGCACCAAATCGAGCCTAGAGGAGCACGTTCCACGTATAATGAGAACGACACGTGCAACCTAGAGAGCATGAATCGGTAACTAGAGTTTGGTAAGGACCGCTATTCGACGAACGTGATGGTGATTACTGGTAGAATTATGACTTATTTGTAATAATAAATCCTGTTCGTTGTGATAATTATCAGTCAATAAAGAAGTCACAAATTCGTAAAGCTTTCGAAAGTTTGTGACAAAAACATTACGAAAAAAAAATACAACATAATTCAAAGCTATCAGGGGAATGTTTCAGCCAAATGATCAGGTAAACATTGATAGGGGTCATCACACCTCAAGGCAGTTCTTCATTCGCTTAAGAATATCTCACTACAAGCGAATAAAATTAACGATATTTTCACGTACACTCACGTTTACTTACTTACTTACTGCTGTTTGGCTTACTTGCCCCCCACACACATATGTGTGCGTGCGTGGATACCCCTCGTGAGGCGCTTGTGGAATATAATCTTTCGGACGATGTCCATGTGTTTCTACACTTTCGAGTACTTTCCTTATTATTGTTAAGATTGTTATTATTGCTAGACTACTAGATTCTCCGATAGGAAAGGCTAATGGAGAGAAGCATCCGTAGTGCATAGCTGGCCAAATATAACCTCTTCTTGGTCTCTATACTAATCAGCGCTATTGGTTTTTTGCCATCAGCGCTATATATATTGTGGAACTCAAGAACAAGCCCTCGGAAAGACGCATAGAAGGAAGCTTTGTAATGCCAACATTGTTACTATTCGAATAGGAGGCGGAAATTTTCAAGATTAGAGAACGCCTGAGCATTGTACCACAGCGGTGGACGGCAAACTTGAACGAATATCAGATATATAAAACGACATTTTCTTATACTGAACAGCGGCATCCCTTACTACAGCTTTACTAGTTGGCCAGCCTCTATCACACGTCACTCAGGGTTCACTCCCTTCTCCCTACACATAATAATGCACGGTCGCCAACCGGGGCGTTCTGAGTCAGGGCGCTCAAGCCAAATCAAGCGGGGACTTTGCCCCTGTTCGATGTCTCACCTGAATTTGGCTCCGTAGAGGCGGCCACGCATTGAAAGGACTAGCCCTCCTGATTAATCTTGATTTGGCCAGCTCAGGTGCAGAAAGACAAACAGACACTTGAAACCAAGTGTAAATCTGACGAGGGGGCATTTTTTCTTTGTATAGGACTGAATTTATAGCAACAAGGTAAAACTAGATACCTACCTGTATTAGCACGAGCTAAAAGCACCGTTCACGCCGCAAAACAATGAGGAGCTGACTCGGAATTGCAAGAGCACTCTATTATGGAATTCTCCGATGTTATATTGATAAGTGGCCGCGGATAATTTTCTAAGATTGACTTCGGTCTTTTTTACATCGTCTTTCTTGCTAAATTGAAGTTTATGCTATACAACAAAGGACTAACATTTCGAGCAGAGCAAAATTTGCATCTACCGACATAACGCCGAGAAACCTAATCTAGGATTTAAAACACGGATATTCTGTTTCGTAGCTTCGCATCTTTGGGCGTCCACTGAGCTGGTATCACTGTCCTTGCTTCACTACAGTACAATATCCATTGTCTCGCTACTGCGAAAGGTGAAATTTACCGTAAATTCAAAAAGAAGATCGGTCCACACATGGTGGCTAATTATGCGACTAGGTTTAATATATATTCCAAATCCACTCAAAAGCTTTGCTTAAAAAAAATCGGCCTGTTTATCTAGAACTAGTGGTCAGTTAGTTTGCAAATAGATAGCTCATAGAAGCTAGTGTTTTATATGTACTCGTATTCTGTTTGGTTTTGGTGCCTCGTATTTCGACGGAAACTTTTACACATTTTGGCTATGTTCTCACAAGTCCCTCAGATAGATAATTATATGCAATTATGACTTATAGAACCGGTGAAACAGGGCCAGGGACTAATAAAATATTAATTACGGTTTTTGGGCGTCTCAGCATGACCCAGTTTCGTATAAACACATTAGTAATAATTAACTATTAATCAATATTTAATGCAGCATAATCAAATTATCCTAAGCCGCTCACATATATTCTTTCGTTCAACACTTATCAGAATACCCAGTAGTTGTTTACGTTTTTCAATTTGTAAATCCTACCGACGTGCATTCGTTAACACCGAAGCGACGGAAAAGGCCAAACCTATATAAAGTTATGATTCGGAGCACTTTTTTTTGTTCTACTCTATATTTCATACTCTTTCAGTAGTAGCCCAATTCGACCGCGGATCACAAACGAGCTTTCTTTCTATTAGTCTTTTTGAGATATTTTAAGAAAATAAATCGTGCTTTACTAAAGTCTGCTTCATGATCGAACTCGCGAATAATTTAGGGCCGTTTTTCTTCTTTCAAGGACATCCAGAATAAGTCTTTAGGTACACAGACATACTCACAGAAGTTTATCGCTGCTTTCAGTTACGGTCCGCGTAATAAGGTCGTCTCAACAATAGCGTAGCTGCGTGCGTCTTGCAAGTTCTGGTCCAGGACGGAACCTACCGCGAAGCCAGTCTACTGCAAGTAGAGTACTTCCGTTAAAACTAGGACGATCAGGACCGAGTGCAGCAAAAAGGGCCGAAAAGAAGCGTTTCTTTTCGTAATGTTTTCTCTATTGAAACACAGTTTGCAAAATCGAGAAACACTACCCGACTTATGAAAAAAACAGTGTGTGTACATACTGCATATATACGGCGATTTGGACCATAACCACGAACATACGAAAACAAAAATGTTCCAGTTTTCGCATAATGATCAATAAAAATCATCTTTATTTAGAACAGCATTGTTACTTTATACAGAAGCGAAAACATATGGTGCATTTCTTTGTGTGTGTTCTTTTTTGTTGAAAGCTGTTTTTGCTAACCTTGATCTATTCGATCCAACTGCAAGCTTGTTTCCTGTGCGTCATGTCTCCATACTACTCACTAAAGATACGACTGCGCGGTCTGTGCCTTTCCGTCGCTCTTACGCGTTTAATTAAAATCGTAGTTAATATTTTCCTGGTCCCTGGCGCTATTTCACCGTTTCATAATTCATAAGTCATAATTGCATATAATTATCTATCTGAGGGACTTGTGAGAACATAGCCAAAATGTGTAAAAGTTTTTGTCGAAATACGGGGCACCAAAACCAAGCAGAATACGATCGCATCAAATTATTATCAGATTGTGTTTTTGGGTTAGCCTGGTCTAGTTTTTCAACCCCAAAGGGTAATTACGACACCAACTTGGACGTCCGGTGGCAAGAAGCCGTCCTTACGTGACTTTAGGGTGGTGGCCACACAGTCACCTGATTACTGTCTAATCCCCTGCTAACTTTTTTTGCTCCTAGATCACTCAGTAACTTCATAGCTAGAGTGCTCCGAACGGTTCGATACAGAGACGTCTCGAATTTGTGAGCCACTATCTGCTAATTTTATATTTTATAGCGGAAGGGTAAGCTCATATTCGTAAAAATGGCAATTATATTAATGATAACTCCCTGTGGTCCCGACTCGGCCTCACGGGACGTGGGCGCGTGGTCCGGAATTAATCATCGATAGCCTTTCGGGAGTCTGTGCAACGAGCAGAAGGAGCCTAGGTGTTTGATTCACTCCCAGTTTGAACTTGAGAGTCCGGATGATACAGCGTCAACCAGAGGGATCAGTTGGTTTTGAGACAATTTGCACTGCCCAAAAGACTGTTTTTGATTCTCTACTTGGGAGTTCGTGATATTGCTCTTGCCCCAGCGAATCCTTATCGCCGATAGGACAGAGGGCGGCCGTTATTATTATGTTGCTACCATGTGTTGTTCTAAGTCGAAAGCTACCACATGGGAAACACTCTGTGTCATTCTCACGCATGTCTTGCTGCCACACAGTCGTTCGTCCCATTATTATTATTATTGCGTTGTGCGCTATAGCATTATGAACCGCTGGAATTGCAAATTGCCCAGTTATTGTTCGATCACGTTCGCGCATCGCAAATCGCTGATTGATATAATCTTGCTGCTGTTATTATATGCCGAGTGAGGATAAAGTACCTGAACCGTTTGACAAAATCTTCTGACAGTGGGGCAAATTCTCTTGTACCGTACTCTTTTCAAACTATCAAACATTTTTTTCAGACTTCTTCTTCAAGCTATCCAGAAGGCCTACATACTGTACCTCGGGATGGTATCGTACCGATGATGTAACACACAGCTTAATTATCATCCATCTAGATATACATACGCGTCTCTAAGGGCAAAACGGAATATTTACATCTGTGGAAGGAGAGGCCGTGAGTTTGCCTTGCCGTCTAGCCCTATTGGGTTTACTGTTTTTTTAATTAAAACGTTAAATAATAACAGAGGACGTCGTGACCAAATTATATCGTTGTCCTGCACTTGTCTATTGTTTCTACCCGTTTCGAGAAAGTGGCGTTAACAGAATAGGGTTTTTATATGACTGTGAAGAACCCACGGGCACATTGGCAGTGAATGAGAACTTTATTAGACATACTTAAATGTAGATTCGAAGCTTCACTCGATCTGATGCTGCAACCAACGCCAAAAATTTTGTATGTACGTATGCGGAATGTTTCAGTGCTCGTATGCAGTAGATAAACAGTGGTCTGCTGATTACTGTTATCTCATTGACGGAATATAGGTTAGCTATGGTAAATTGCGCATGTCAACGAACGCTATCATAAGATGGGACATTTACGTTAGTTGATTGGGTACTATTAATGCAGGTTAGTTTTTGGCTTATATCAACGTATTTCTGAATAATATTTATGTGTAGAATAACAGCAAACTCTGGTGCAGCTGCCAATGAAAATAACACAAATGATACGTTATGCTTTAAAAGTCAAAACCGAAGAAATATCTGCCATAGCATGTATCTTTTCCTTAGCTGTGTTCCTTTAAGCTGGAACTTCGGGCATTGAAGCTCAAGTGTTGATAGATTGTTCTTGCGAGAGAATACAAACGATATGGCGGACGTCACTTGATTTTCAAGACGCAATCGTCCCTGAGGATTTTCAGAAAATGGAGCTGTCGATTGTTTATCGTTGTAATCCAAAACAAGTAGTCGTTGCGTTGTTTTTCAACAAGAAAACCTGATAAGCTATGCAAAAAAACGTTTTGCCATTGTTATTTATTTACAGTTTCGAAATATTACTTTACATAGTTTGTGCAGCTCTTAGTTTAAATTGAGCTCTATATATGTAGCGTTCAGATAATATTCATCACACGGTATTGATTGAAGCCTCTTAAACGGCCTCTAAATAGTTTAACATATTTCTGTATATTCAGACACATTGTTTACGTGCCATTAGCTACCTAGTCATTCATGCGCTGCTATAGTACGTCGAGAAATGCATTTCAAAAAACACCAGACTATCACTTCTCGCCGTAATTTCTAGATAATTTTATACATTGTCGGCTTTCAGTGAAGAATCATTGTCCGTTGCCGGAACATCTTCACCGATCTCCTCATTGGAAAGCGACGGTTTGTTTAAGAACGGCTCAAGAAATAGCCAGTTGTAGGAGACACCCAACTGTATCAAACCAAAAATTTGATATAGGAGGTCATACGATGGTTCCCATCCCGGATACTCTAGGTCACGATAAAGATGAACGAAGATTGGTAGAGCGAAGGCGATATAGAAGCCACAGATAATCTGAGCCATAGCTCGGGCGTAATGCTCGATTCTTGTTTCCATGTATGTCCGAATGAGGTTTGGCTGCAAATAATGAAGCGCGGATTGCACAAGTCCAAAGAGGGCAGCCCAGGCAGCGACGACAACAAGTCGATTAACAAACTGGGTCGTCAGAAGATTGAATCCGCCGACAAAGTTAGCTAACAGCACAATGGTCTTCTCAGAAGCATCGTAATTTCGCAGCAATTTATCTGTGACTAGAATACCGACAAGTTTTGCCAAGGTAAAGACGAGGAAGACGCATATCGGATCAATACCGTCACGGATAAAATGGGTGCCCTTAGGTGTGGCCTTATCCATGTAGGCGTCCAGGAGTGTCGTTGAGATCACTAAAAGGTGAACGTTCGAAATAAACGAAAGCAATAAGAGGGCGAATGCTCCTGTTCGAAGAACCTGACAAATCGCAACGTGTAAAGGCACAAGTTGAGCGATCGGCGTGAGTACCGTCAGCGACAGTTGGGAGACGGACCGTCTCATGGTAGCCGTCTGCAAAACTCGTGGGCTCGAATATGGGTTATGTAAAACGTCGGCACTAACGGATCGCTCTGGTGCGCGGATGATCTTCTGGATGATGTTGAAGTTTTGGTCAGCATTGGCTGGCTCAGTGTTCAAGCGCCGTCTCGCCGGCCGTTCAAGGACGTGGTGACTTACGGAGTGAAGTTCACGTTCCGCGAACGAGTTCACCCGGTGTCTGTAACCGAGGTCCTGAGATTGGTGTTTTCGTTGAACAGTGAAGGGAATTTTACCGTCGATGGCAAGAGCTAACGGTAGACGCTTCTCAATGCGCTCGAGTTCAATTGCTTTGTCAATAAGGGGTTTCGCCGCTTTGTCGTTTTTCAGCTCCGAGTAATGTGACTTTGCATCTTCCGTTACGCCAGCGGTAATTGTTTCAGGTGAAGAGGTCAATTGAGGCTCGTTGAATACTGGACATTGGGCTCTGTGCTGGACGATGACGACGACAATAGAATGTAGACTAAGCTGTAGGAATAAAAAAAAAATCAAACATGAAAAAATGGTTACCAATGCGAAATCCTGATCTATCGACGTGTTGAAAATTCTGAAGGGGTGAGGATCAGACGCTACTATGCTTGTAACAGCCGGCTTTGCCATACACTGGCCACAACGACGGCAGCTGCTAAACAGAGAATATTTAAATTATCATTTACATTTCATTCGGTGTACAATCGCTAAAATCGAGCTTTGTTACTTTTGCCATACCATTTCGTGAGAACAATCTTGCATCTTAAACCAAGCCACCAGTGGCTTATATCAAATATATGTTTTGAGTCCTACGCCTGATTATTACTAACACCGCCAATGACGAGCAGGGCACCCTTAGTTAGAAGCAGATCGTCGAGCACGAACAAAAGTGGAGCACCCACGAAGCCTCCGAGAATGCTTCCGACCTCACGATTAAAGTGGAGCTCTTCGGCAACCGCACCGCGTTCAAAGTTTGTGGTGAGCGCCCGCGTAAGACCTACTCCAACCCCTGCAACAGCATAAGGCAATCAGTCACATGCTCCATTAATCAAAGCCGATTGATAAGAAGGGACGCGGTGCTCAAAGAGGAAATATTCTTAAATGATTACAAAGTTTTTAGCCATTGTTGTACAAATAATACAAAATAAAATAAACATTAAAGGTAGAGTTTAAGTTGAGGGAAACTGTAATTATGCAGTGGCAAATATCTTCTTTATTGTCAGCAGTATCTTCTCACTGATATAGGTAACAGTGCGCAGTTGTTTATGTAATTTTACCTATATATATATATATATATATAAATTCCATTGGTATGTATATATGTATTCTGCTCTGCGGATATCTGTAGTAACTAAAAAAAACGTCTAGTTCTAAAATTTGCTCCATGGTCCTTGTGTGCATCTAGAACGAACGACTAAAGATGAAAGGCGATATTATTGTTATAATGGCAATGTTTATAGTTGATGTCGTGGCAGGCCGACCGCATAGAAAAGCAACCCGGGTTTTCGGAACTCGTCAACGATTTCTAGGTTTTCTACTTCTTTCTAGTGCTTCTAAATAAAATTTTGGTTAGATATGTGTCCATTTCTATAAATAGGAGTAAATGCAAATGATTGACCTGTAGCGGGCCAAGTATAGGCCATTAAAAAGGTTCTCTTCGAAACTTAGCCTACGTGAGGTAATTATGTTAATTGTAAATACCATCAGAACAAACGTAAAGACCTCGTTCACGCAGTTTCCTCTAGATAAACTCAATCACCGTTACTCAGATGGTGGCTGAATTGCAATGTAAATTTATACAAAACTTGAAATATGCCAACTCTTTATATCGTTCAAATTGCACACGATATTGGTGGCTGCTTTAATTGCTCAGCTTGTAGGGTGACGAATTCAAATATAAACTATAGGCAAAATTGTGTGAGTAACTTAGATAATCCGTTATCTATAACAGTATACATGAACTAACAATTATACGCTGATTTTGGCCTGTTAGGAGAAACTATGACTCACTCACAAGCCTATATTGTAGATTTGCTTCGAAACTCATAAAATACATATGCATGATCAATAGACTACCTTGTATATAAAGCCATTAAAGGATTGACGGCCAAAATTAAGACGTTAGTAATAAACATTCGGAAATAGTTAATTATCCAATTATTACTAACCACTGAACCGATACCGAAGAAGAGGCATTTTTTTTTATATGCGAATCGTGTTTTCTAACGTTTCATTATTATTCACAGCGTTAAGCACAGATCGGTGCTATGATTGCATATACTTTTCATGTTAAAATGTCATTCTGTATCCGTCCTCAACATCAGATAAGTTGGTCTCTGTTTACACGTAATTTCTTTTTTATGACACAGTCGATTTCCCCGTACAATTGGTCAGTTAATAAGGGAACTGATGACACCTGTTAATATACCAAAATACTTAGTCATCACGGCCGGAGCACAAGTGTGAGTGGGTGCCGCGGTGAGGATCATGAGGTGTTCGATTTAGTCTGTGAAATAGAAAGTTTAGCGTTCACCTATACAATGCCCTGAGTAGCCGCTACAATAACTGCTCCTTACCGTACATGGTGGAGGCAGCGGTAAGGCCTAGAAGTAGGTCTTCAACGAAAAACACGAGACTACATCCTCCGCAGGTGATAAGGACTCCTGCGAGCGTAACTATTAGCGGAGGCTCGAACGTGTTTCTCAAAAAGATACTGCTTAGCCCCTCTGCAAGTAGAAAATTCTAAGCTTTAACATCTGTTCCTTTGATTGACTTTAGGATGTAGCCTATATTATCAATGTATTTAATATTGTTGTTCCTTCGCGTAGTATTCGTCTTCGGCGACAATCAGGGACCTTTGGCGTTTTTTTTCTAGCTTACGTAAAGTTATATGAATTACCTAAGTTTTTCTGTAAATACTAACGGTCGAATATTGAATGAGTTGGCTATAACACTCATATAGCACTTGCACCTTTTTACGTTTCGTTCATTTTTCTTTCATATACAACATTTTTATGCATTACTTCACCTTTTACCTGGGAATCGTTGTTTGCTTACAAATATTCGGACCCGCTCGAAGTATTCTGTTAGACGAGCCCCTTCTAGAAATTATAAATAATGACGCCCCCGTATATCGAATGGGAAACGTACGAGTATGAATTCGCTTTAAAGTAATATTTTTACGTGCTTCGATTTGTTCAATTCAGTTGCCCTGTCGGGGCTCAGTGGCCTTCTATGACAGAAACTGAGATCCTCTACCAATTTTCGCGTACTTCAATCTTACGTCATTCATTCTAAGGCGCTTCTCCTGACCCGATCAAGTCGTCGCCGCTGACGTATCGTTGGGGTTGATAATTGTCATTTTATCATCTCTGCCGCGTTATGCCAAATTGCGACATAGAACAGTTATTCTGATATAGGTCCACGCTAATCGTTTAGCGATAGAAACATCGTCCATTTCCCCCTTTGCGTTCTTCTGAATCTGTTTAGATTCTGACTTAGCCCTGACTCGTCCCACTGATATAATATACGCGTTAAAATAACACGTTTTTCTCATTTCATATTCGACCAATATCCAGCAGTTCATCCCAGCTAAAAGAAACTCGAGTTTTTACACGACACTCTGTACGGGATGGAAATTTCTTGTACAGTGGACTGATTCGAAATACTCATTATAAGGGTAGTATGTATACTATTCATGCTAGAATCTATTCATAGGGGGCTATAAAAATGGCTTGACGGGGTAAAGTCGCATGCGCCACCAAACGCTGACGAAGCAGACGGAACAACGAAGAGAATTCAAGGAGTACATTACACAAACGAGAAATTGGAAATTGCAAACCGGATCCAATATAGCATTGGTAGTAAAGGAAGCTAGCCGGAAGGGCATGGTATCCAGACAAACAGGGATAGGATAGCCCCTGCAACACCACGCAGACGAAGGGGGTTCCGCTGATGAAAAAGAAGCTCGTCCGACCGCAACGTGCCAAACACAGGCAACCGCATACAAATGTGCCTGAGTGTGTCCTTGTCTCTGCTTGCATGTACTTTCTATAAATGATCAGATCACTCCGATGGTTGGCTACTTAGTGTGACGATATGAAGAGATCCGGTAGAGCCGGCCACGTTGATAATGATTACGGCTTGGCCAGCGATTTAGGAAACCAAGAACAACGGATATTGTCATTACGCCAACGAGATAAATCGGATGGTGTGTACAGAGATAGTACGAGACCACGAACGTCGTCGCTAATGCCAGCCGCCATTGCATTAACAGACCGTCACTCGACGGTTAGAAGCTCTTTGAATGAACCGGCCGAAATGATGGCTAGTCCCTAGGCAAGAGAGCTTAGATAATATAAACATGAATGCAATGTAAGTTAGTATCGGTTATTACATTGACAGAAAACATGATACTTCAGTTTGAGTGATTATCAGGCTCGTAGAAGTTGTTCATTTCTTTTTGAGAGCGCATAACCGAGTAATCGGTGCTTGTCTATTACAATAGAATGATAAGGTGGGTCTAAACTCTCTTGGTAGTTTGACTTGATACATATATATATAATTATATATAAAATATATTTAGCCATGGCTAAATATAGGTTAAAAATTTTTCAATTTTCCACTTTACCGAAACGTGGGCACATTTATCAAAGATAGCTAATAAATGAAGAACGAATGAACGCTCATTAAAATGTATCCGTTATTAGTTCCACTGCCGTGTGTCAGTAATGATAGACTTTGAAAATTTATCATTTAAAACTGGAAGACACGATTGCGTCTCTGCTTTACCCGTAACGGCAGCTAGACCTGCCATACTGGCGGCGGGAATACATGCGTAAATACGATCCAAGCCGTATATTCTGGCTAACTTCAAAACAAGCACGGGTTGAGCATTAAGCCACATTTCCTGGAATAGGCTTAGAAGCCCCTGCAATAGCAGGCGTAAATGCCACGACCCCATGGTTTTTGATGTCGAATGATCGCCTCGATGATAGCGTCGCCGAGCTTAGACTATCCAGAACCCTGTCGCCCGCGGCAGTTCATATACATGCATAAAAAGCCACCTGTAACCGAAAAATCAATTGTGGACCTAGGTTAGACAATTAACCAATCTAACTTATGTTATTTATTTACATTTTTTATTTTATTTACGTACTTGGCTAAATATCAGGTATTGAGCTCTCAGGGTCTATATCGACCAAGTGGAGACGATTTATGAAATGTTACTTTCTCTTTTCAAATCTTGCTTCTATTCACTAGATTTGTATTAGAGTTGATTATAGGTGCTTAGTATGGTGTCCATTTTATTTTTCATGGATCGGCTCTATCAGACCGTAAGCCAACTAATGAAGAACTATAAATATTGAGCGATGAGTTTATTTCGTAGAAAGTAACCTTACCAAAACTGTTGCCAGACCTATCCTAATTCCTTAAAATATCTACTTAGTACGTTCAATGAGTAATCCTGAAGTATCGACATCTGTATACTTTTAAAGGAGATACTCTAAAGAACAGAAGTAACCCCTAAAGCTGAATTTCAAAGCCCCCACCCTTGCACGGGTCCCGGCGGAAGCGGTGTCGTCTGTCACGATAGTGGACTGGGTTCCTGTTACAATTTAAAGGCGCACGGTCTATAATACACTTTTATGTAGTTATAAACAATAACTATGATACATGCTCAGTAATAAGTAACCTCGGTGGCTTCAGAGTCTTCTCAACAGCCTTTCAAGGCTTGTTTTAAGAATTTAACAATTATGCCAGTATATACGATTTCTTAGTCAGCTTTGGTAGTAGCGAGCAGCTTTTCGAGCTTCGATATACTTCTTATGGTACTGATTACTTGTTTCGTTTGTGCTGCGTAGTCAACCACACAGTAGAGCTGGAGTCTACAGATTGAGCATGATCGTATAAGAAATTATTGAAAAACAGCGCCAGTACACTTTATCAATTGCAGACAAAAAGAAAGCCAGCACTAGCCAAACGTCACAGAATAGTCTGATCCAATTCGACAGGGAGCCCAATAAAAATTCTGTGCTTCCGTTCAAAGGCTTGAGTTTAAATCTGCTGACTTATAAGCGGCCACTTCAATTGAAGCCAGATATCAGCCCGTAGCACCACAGGCGCGGCAATGATCTCAATGAGTAGGTAGTTGGTGATAAGTTGTATAACTTTCACTTACTCTACTATGCGTATAGTCGATTGTTTGAAAACCGTACTTTATGAGTAAAATACACGACTCGGTTTCTAAATAAGGTTCTTTGATCAATTCAAATATTGATTTAGTATATATACATGTCCTTGTTTAACCACATCCGCTATATTTAAGGTCGTAAAAAAATTTACTCGCTGATTAAATGCGTAAAATAAGGAATAACATTTTTATGAGATACGTAACTTTTCAACAAACCCTTAAATTAGACACTCGACAGAAGAGGCTTCATGACAACATAGTAAACCACACAATGAGCCTACCACAGGTATTTCTATTTTACCTTCTAAATTACGAGTAGGCCATGGAAGTGACGTTGTCTTAGATCTATTCTCGTCTAGCTATAATCATTTAGTGGCAGACATTTGCCGCCATCGAAACAAATCTGTCAACACACAGATCGTCGTACAGAAAGCGTGTACCGGTTAGGTGAACAATTTGATAGTAATTACGTAAATGGGTTACGAGGATGCGTTACACACGAGGGCAAGTCACTTTTCCGTCATGGAGGTTTCTCGATTCTGGGCATCGACATGCGAGTCAAACCTGATTTAGCCTCGTGGCAAAAACCTACTCGTCCGGGATAAGGATTTGAGCATAAACGTTTTCTTACTGAGTTCTCCTTTACTAATAAGATTCTATTCATTACGCCGGATGTGTACTTCTAAATAATATCTCTATAAGAAAATAAGATCTCTATAAGAAGGTTCTCTTGTGGAACAGAATGAGGTCTGTCCTTCAAATTGAAGTATGCTTCTTGTCAACAACATGTTGCTTGTATTTCCTGGATGTTGAGTTTTAGATTTGTCTTTGCTAGCTAGCTGAGATAACTCATGATCCTCAGAGCGGTTAATAGAAGAAAATGACCGTGCTTAACCAGATCTAGCCCTGAGCGCATCTCTCTGGAAAATATTGTGCCTGCGGTTTGTCGATGTGTTACGTGCTTAGTCTTCGAGTTACTGACTTAGGCACTCCTTGAATATGAGTCTGGCGTAACCAGGATTCCGCCAAGCGAGTTTCCGAGAGCGAGGCGAGATATAACGTTGTTGCTTTCGCAAAATATCTAAAGATGAAATCATTGAATAATACTCTTAAGTAACTTGTGTTCTAATCGGCAAACCTTTCCACTTATATAATATACTATCTCATATGAAATGTTAGGACGGACCTTGACCTGTTGTGGGGAGAACTAGACGGGCCTATATCGGATAGGGGCAAAGCATGATTGCCATTCGGACTACACTACGGAATGTTTCATTTGAGACCCATTTCATTCATTTTTTGGTCGTTCCTCTTCCCATAGGGTAAAGCACAATAGACGCATAGGCGGTCGAGGACGGTCACTAAATGCAACCAGACCTCGGACGTAAATTACGGCGGGATATATTTCGATTTAACTAACAACGTAGTTGCACGTACATATTGAGCGATGAGATTAGATGTCTGCATATGTTCGGGTGTATCATGTAACTTTAACGGTAAGAAAACACGATTTCTCTAAGTAGTTTTACATTCTAAGCGTTTTCGTTGTTATTTCAATAGCATTCAGTCCATACGATGAGAAACACAGTCGAGTCAGACTGCGCGGTCAACTACGTGTGAAATTTTCGATGGCGGGGAGCCACTAGGTATTTAGCTTCGGGCAACCTCAGTTAGCGGTTTTCTGCTACAGGACTATCGTGCCATGATGGTGTTTACCTATCGAACATCGCGTGGTCTGGTAGCAGAACCAAGCATACCCCATTCTATTTTCTGCTAGCCATCGGCCGTCTGCAGCGGCAATACTTAACAGTAGTACGAAACCAGAAATTTGTGAAAAATTCATATTTAACTTAAGGATCGCAGATAGTAAGAAACGCTGTTTTGTAAATGTTATTATAAGCCTATGTTGCGTTCCGATTAGTCAACCTTATTTTTAGATCAGAAACGACTGTTCCAATACGTACAAATCATTTTAATTTATGCTACTAATTTAATATAAAATATTTCAAGCGGTTTAAATGTTTGCCATTGATTAAATCGAATTCAGTTTGGTCTAAATGCAAAAAAGCAGCTTTTTAAAATGACGTTTTAAACTTCTATTAAATGTAGTTATATTTCCGTATTATACAGGATGGAACTAAAATAGGCTTCCAATGGTAAAAGGCATAAGTTTAGAAATAAGTAGAGTTTTCATTAGGAACGAAAGTAGTTCTCTACTCGATACGGGCGATCTTCCCATTGTACGTTCGTTTACTGCGCAACATTTTCTCAACTCTACAGCTCAGCCTACGTTTTTGACTCACCCTGTATAATTAAAAGCAGGCAGTAGCAGCGGTCTATGCACTCAGACAGCTATTTTTCTAGGAAATCGAATTTCCTTACATTAATTTGCACGGCCTATTTATTCACTGGTACAAATGCCACGAGGTATGAGCCACTGAAGTTTCTTATCAGAAGTTAGACCGGTGTCATCTCCGATGCGAATGGTTGCCATTCTAAACAGTAACACGGTCTACGTTTGACGCAGTACGTAATCGACGATGGAACTAGTTAAGATGGGCGTTGAATACGTATAATAACGTAGATGAACGCTCGATTATCGGTTGTGTACCTCTCGCACGTATTCTCGCACGGACTTGACTCTCGAAGTCGGCGGTATTCAACGTTGACCGGTTCATTTTTGCTTTATAATGTTACATATACTGAATTTAAGCTCAGTATTCGACCTCCTTAATTCGCAAAATACGCCTGTCTTAGCCCGCGCTCTACCCATGCGCGCTCATCCGCCTGTCACTTAAAATGTAAGAATACTTCGTTTTACTCTACTTGCTCGATTTACAATCATATCTAGGTTTTCTGGTAGAAGGTCATTGATACAACGACCGTTACCAGTGTTACCGATTCGATCAGCCACCGGCGCCATAGTTGAACTGCCACGGTGGTATGCCTTCACGCCGACCAGATCTCGTAGAGCAACTGCAGGCTGTGTCCTACGGACACGGACAACTCTGCCTGAACTGGGCAGAAGGAAGTGCGAGTAGGGCTCGTATATTTTTCCGTACGGTAGACTTCCATCTACGACTTCGTGCCACGCTATGGATTGACTGTCCACTACGAGACACGAATATTCGACACCCCTTTCTTTATATGCGCTTATGTGCAAGTGGGTACGCGTGTCTGTAGATGAAATTACAGCGTGGACACGGGCATATCCAGCACAGAACGGGCGAGCTAGGCGGAATATGTCGAGTCGAAGACGAATATAGGCAATGGAACGACGACAGAGGGCACTCGAAGTCCGTACGAGTTTGTTTAGAGAAACGCGTTGCACAGTGCAAACATTATCAGGTATTTGTGTTCTTTGAGGCTGAATGTCGACGAGGGGCTTCCACTGAGCGGAATTTTAGAGTAGTACGTTTGCCGGGCTGAGTCGGCTTCGTTGACGGTTTCAATGGAAATGGGTCGACAATGGTTTAACTGGGGTATGGAGTGTTCACAGGCGCTGCAACTAGATACAGGTCGAACTGATCCAGTAAGCTCTACCAGTGCGTCACATGTGTCGCACTGGTATAGTTGCGTCTTATGCTGGAGACAAATCGATCGGCGGAAGGGATGGTGAGTCTTATCCTGGAGGCGGCATGAGGGTGGTAATAGCCATAATAATAGTGATGTCAGCTATGTACTCACTGAATGCGCGAATTCTAGACGAAAGCCTTAATTGTAGCGCAAATGAATGGCTAAATGGCGACGCGAGCTTTGTGCTCGATCAATAACACTCTGGGCGAACAGCTGCTCCGGACGTGACGAGCTCTTTTGCTTTCCTGTCATTGCTGCCGATAATTGTTTATAATTGCTAGTTTTTTTTTCAACCAATCGATATATTATAGATAGGGAATGTATAGTTATTCGTACTATATGTAATTAACTAGTAGTTTCTCTTACTTCAGTTCTTCTCCTAGGTGATAACTGGAAACAAAAATTTTTGATAAAACTAGATGAAAATTGAAATGATAAATATTCGCTATGCTGGGTGATTTTTACGCAAGACATATTTCTCAAGCGCGATTACTGTTCACCCTGTAGAAGTCTTTTTTAGCTTCTGAATCATTACTCGGAAAAAACGATCGAGCACCAGCACCTCTGAAAGTTTTCAAACGAACGAGGTGATTAGTCGGACTATTATGGTTGAGGAATTGGGAGCCAGTCCTAGCGGTAAACGCAACAGCCAAAGTTGAACCCAGACCCAGCCCACATAAAATGGGTTTTTCCTTTTCGTTGATGGTGCTAATCGTACTAGTCAAACTCTCTTTATTCTTATTTATATTGTTGTTTAACTTTGTTCAGATAGGCTGCGTAGTACGTTGCCATCGTTGCTGAGACCTGAAGCAACGACTCCCTGGTGCCTTTCAAAAAGAGATATATTCTTTAATAATAGTATTATTATTAGTACATATACGTATGTCTGTTATGAATTACTTAAGATTTAATTGAGAAACAGATACTATAAACGTAGTTTTTCGTACCGCTAATATAGAGATCGGGTAATGCCATTCATCTTCGGGCAGTATAGGTCGTACAACTGGTACTTTTGAAAAGAGACTAAGTATTCTATAAAAAAAACCAGTCTCATTGATCTAGCTTCGTTGGCGGCATGTGAACGCCTAGAACATTATAGAGAGATGGTATAGGCAGAGTTATCCTAAAACGTCAATTCTGTTCCCACGCGTATAGTTACAATTACCATCCATCTGGCTGCGGATACCTTTTTTTTGACCCGTTCGATCATGATAATGAGACACCAAATCCGTCCTCTTTGCTGCGGTGACAGATGATTATTATGACGTTCTATATTTGATACTGTCATTGAAATACGCTCTTTCGTAATCCTATGCAATTCTACTATTGGAAATTTAGATTTTGCTTGGTTCAAAACTGCCCATCGTTGCCCCAGAACGGTCCATCAGCCAACTACATAGACGAACCGTCTAAACAACGGCCGCAAAATAGTATCGCATTGATATCACTCAACATTATTGTTGTTAATACGACAACCCCACTACGGTATTAAGCTAATGATCCTTTCGGTCGTCACCTAGATATTTGTAGTTTTGGATAGCGTCAATCTCATTTCTATTTGCAAGCTTCAATTCAATGCAAAGGAAACATAGAATCCTGAGCGTATTTCGTTTCTAGCATCGAAGCCCTTGCTTGATTTTATGAGGCTTCAAGGCTTTCTCGGAAATCTTGGCTTGGCAGGCTCTCGTCGCAAAAGTAGGCGACGAAGCCCACTTCTAGACAGCTCCATGAGGAAGCCTGAATTGTTGGTCAGCGACCGTTCTCTTATTGTAAACGAACACGATAACTAACACAGTTTTTACAGCCATTTCAAATGTCAAACATACGGTGCGGCGGTTAACAACACAAACAGCTAGAAATCTTTAGATCGGTGGATTAACTCACATCGTCGAATGGTCTTTCGCTTAATGGACAACGAACCGATGGGACTCACCAACGTCTATCTTTCCAAGAGTACCAGTGACTCGTAAACGCAAAGATCGGCACGGGCGGGACTTCGCCCACTCTAGAAAAACCCGCGCTCCATACTTCAAATTTTTACCCTCGTCGAAATAGAAAAATACATTCCAACGAGCGATATTACTTAGTGGTTTACTCCATTATAAGTATCACATGTGACGCGGTCCTACGCAATTTCTAAAATCGTATGATAAATAATAATTTATCTAAAATAACTTTAGGCCGATAATGCGTGGTGTAAACACGTGGCTAAGCAGTAGACGTTTGATTCGGCTTCAAAAAACTCCCATCAGCGTCACCGAAAGGTGAAGTAAAAATAAGTGATCTCCAATAAAACAGCTGAAGTAGAGGATTAAGAGTATAGGCCCGTCCGAGAAGCCTTCCTATCAACGTTATTCAAGTAGGTGTTTATGCAGATATGCCGCCCAAAATTGCTTTGCTAGATATAGATTTCACACAGGGAACCAGAGCGATCGCGGTGGCCAAAGTAGTTATAAAAGAGAAACACGTTTGAAAGTACCTATGATACACAAAAAATTAGTGCTACAATTCACCAGCCCGTCTTCTCCTTTCTGAGTCGCTGCCTCTGTCCAGCCATTGCGGTTGTAACAGTAGAGTTATATCTACGACGAGCTCTCTGTCCTGTTAGTAATGTCGGCCTACAAAATTTTCAGACTCTAGCCGAATCCGTAAAGTAAATAAATGCAATGTTTATTCGTGTTATTTTCCCAAATAACATTTTAATAATTGTTATTCGTTACCAAGCGCCTCTATTGGGTCTGCCACAGAAGTTAGACCTTGATTTGCCCTTTGTCGGTTACTACATCCAAAAAACGCGGTACAATTACTGCTTGCCATACGCATAAATGACTGCTAGTCATCTAAGCGATCCGTCAGAGCTTTGCACGTAAATGAAGTTTGTTCTGTTGATATCTTGTCTGGCACTTATTTCATCAGTGGCGCTTTAAAATTTATATTTGCGGTGACCCTTGACTGTTGTTAACGGCAACGAGAGAAAGAGACTTGTTTTGTATTGCAACGATCTGTGACAAAATAATTAAGACTAGATAAACAAAACCTACAAAAGCACGCGTTACAAAAATTCGTTGTTATTCTCTGAAAGTCTTACTAAAGAACGAGGGGACTAGAGGGCAGGCTATCTTGGACGAGGCCCCCACCTCGTCTGACTTACTCGAGAAATCGACTTCGACATTCTACATCGCACCATCACAGACATACACGGCATATACATGAAAACATAGCAGTTTACACAGTTGCTCATAAATGTCTGAATCATTCACTTTGTTATCGGCGATAGACATCTGTGGTGACCGACGTGACAAAATTTGAAACAGGTGAAGTTATGCAGAGGTGGCGGCACCACCAATGAAAGACTTTTCGATTAAATCGTCTGAAATAATATGTATATGCCGTTCGAAATATTGTGTTGGCTTTTGTTTTCGGGACGTTTACGTCGTCCATATTGGCGTCATCAGACATGCCATTCGTGCTGACTCATGGAGACCTTCCGTCCGTGTTTTTCTATTTGTATGCGCCTAACTGGCAGACTACCTAGGCTGCGCGGTCGCTGAAATATCGCGAAATAATGGTGAAATAGCGGTCAACCGCGAGCTGTTGACGCTTATTCCTTGCGTGGGCGGATCGTTTCATATCGTCAATGAAGTCCATCTCGCAGTGTCAATCCTGCCTATTCTGGGCGTTGCAAAAGCGGCTGACGACTGCTAATATACGCAACAGCGATACTTATGTTTTGGCGCGAACTAAATAGAGACCGGCATAATTCCAGTATTGTCCAAAAGAGAGATTGTACCACTTATTTCACAATAGTTTCGCAGGTCTTTGTGTCTATTGCGTTACAAGGATGATGGTAACTTGTTGTTTCTTTAGATCTGTAGATAATGGCATGTGTGTTTTATAATACTAGATTTGTGCTGTTGTTATTATTACTGCCAGACATAGTGAGCCACCGACTGTTAGTGGGTATGAACCCTTTGGTGAAGTGGCCGAATGAGATGCTGAGCAATCATCATCATGTACAGATTTATTATACATAAACATCAAGGGTAACGTGTACCGACGTGTTGATTGAAGGAATCAATTTAAAGGGGTCACTATATAGTACTTATATGTGCAATAAGATTGACACAGCACAACAATGTCAGGAATAAATACTCATGTTGCATTTAATACCAGTATAAAACACTTCATTTCAAGGTGTATATTAAGACTAGTATGACACTTGGGAGTAACAGAGATCGACGCTTTAATACCATTTTTTCGAAATGTGTTTGTTCGAAACCCAGTTTTCCTGGTTCACAAGGGCAAAACAACGTTGTTAAATTTTAGGCACGAACAGACAAGAGAATATAATTGTTAGTGCCAATTTACTAGCAGTGTGCGCATAATCCATGTTCAGGAGTTTCGATTTTAGAAAAGGACATATTAGTTTCACCAGGCTCATCGCAGGCACGACTTACTACGTCGAAGAAATGGCAGTACCTCATTTCTATGATGCATAAACTTCTCGGATTTGTTCCGATAGCGTCAGTTTCCACACAAGCTATAATCTATATAGAGCAAGGTAGAATTCAATTGGACAATGTGTGAAGTATAACCGTGGGCAATCACAACTGCCCACGAAGGTAGTAGTCGATGAGAACTTTGTTTCGTAGGTACGCTTTGTCCTCAGTCAGATTTGATAGCAAACGCGAAAAAACCTTCGTCTTTGGTTGTTATGAGTCAAGGGCAGACTCTAACTAGCATGTAGTCACCTTAGCGTTCGAGATCCAGACAGGTGGTGAATTTAAAAAGCTTATAGATTCAGCTAGAGCCGTAAACAATAGGCGCAAGCGCTTTCAAATTCTTCTTCAAAATCTTATGGTTTTGATAATTTGTCTCTACGGATGTAAAAAAAAACAAGTTTTAAATTAGTTAGACGAATTCATGATTTACCTATGCAAATCTACCTGATATAATACTGGCGTACAGATGAGAAGCTGCGAGCTAAATACGCCGTTACTCTTGTCCGGCTCTCTAGAAATCTGAACACAAATATCCGCTTTTGTTCCTTGTGGCCATCATCAGTATCGAGAATGAACAGAGTTCGTCTAAATATTGTTTTGCCTTTATCATGGGCTAGAAAATAAATTTGCAGTACCCTATAAAAAGACGGCTAAATGAGAAATAGAACAGTCTGTCTTCGGACCATTGTTTTGGGGTGTTTGGGGAGCAACGTCTCACAGACAATACCGTGCTCTATCATTTCTGACTGAAACTATGCAGATCTGACTGCAAGGAAAAGCTTCGAGGGGATCGAATAGGTGTAGCTAACATATCGATATTTCAGCTTCCAGACACTTCTTGCCTAGAAGCCAATACATTCTCAAACATAGTATGCTTTATGGCCCCAGAGCCGTTCTCCGTACAGCTCATATTTCTGGCTGAGCCCATTTTAAAATTAAGTCGTCAACATAATAAAAATAATCAAAACTAAATTAGCTAAAAATGTATCGCTCAATTCTTTTTTATCGAACGAATGAACGGATGCGCTCTCTAGGGAACGTTTTATTTACAATGGCCATTGTCCATGTAGCATATTGTTATTAGATACCTGTGTTAAATAATGTTCTGTTCTACCATATACATCTGTTGCACTCGAACAGATTTGTATTAGAGCTTAATTAAATCAACTAATAAAGTAGTACCGATCCGGTAAAATTGCGAAGGCCAAACTGTTTGGCCACATAACTAATTAGTGCATTCTACAGCCTACTATAGGGACAATTCGAAGAATAATAATAACTTCGAAATAATGAATTGTTAATCATCGTCAGACGCTTTGCTTCGAAAGCTTTTATCATAGATAGATGTTCGTAAATAACTAAAAGAGCAGTGAAACTTACTACAATGTAGAAAACAATGATCGAGCTGTTGCGACGATTTGACAAATGAAAAATTCGAATCCTACTATATACACTGACTGATAGGGGGCTTATGATCAGAACTGATTATTCAGAGATGCAATATGGTGGCCTTCAGCTTCACGGATTCGTGGTTGCTTCCTAGGTATCTGGTGTGCCACAGCTTACCACATCGAAAGCAATATCAAACGTAAGCCTAATGGTTTCATGTTAAATGGAGTCGTGGTCCAACTATTCAACGTGAACCTGGACAAGACGAAATATATTTCTGATTCGACAGACGTACGTAGTTCGGCCTTCGATAATTTACTGATAAAGACCAAACCTACGTGATTTAGCGTTTGGAACGGCGTCTTTAAAATGGCAAAGGGTAATTCTAGCCTTTTTTGTTGTTCTGGCGAGATCAACTGCAATATAGAAGTAGAATTTCAATACACGTTTGGTAAATCCGCACGAACCTGCAGGTTTCTGCAACGACGGCAACTGGGCTCAGCTACATGGCATCTGATATCCTGTAAGCTCAGCAACATTTGAAGCGGTCGGCGACCCAGTCGACCTCGCTTGGGTCAGAGGCATCTTCGGTCAGACCGAGAGAGGCGAAGAATCGAATAAGAGAAACTGGTTACACGCTGACATTCGCTTCTTCATAGATCAACCCAATTGTAATAGGAACGAAACCGTTTATGAGCCATCGTCCGCTTAAATCGAATGCAGCCTCTCGCGATAGTCGACAAGCAATAAATTAACTGGTGATACCGAGTTATTCAATTGCGAGATATACAATCGGATCGTACATCTATTCTGTGAGATCTACTTTTACTAAGAGAAAGTTAGCCAATGTTCAGGCGAGTTCTTCCATATATAAGAAACGACGCTTGATTTCTCACGACTAGTTTCTAGTGTACGGTGCAGCGATGTACGACGGGCAGCGTGACGCCCGATATTCGAACGCGACAGGGCCTACTCTTAATTAAGGACAAATGTCTAAACATATGCTGCTAATTTGTAGAGCGTTTCTATATCATAGTTATTTAAGGTTAGCATCAAACAGAACCCGAATGGTTGTGTTGGTCATAAAAATAAACCTTTGACGGATGTAAGGGCCAAAGAGGATGATGGCACAATGAAGAACAGTCCAGCAAGAAGACTAGATATAGGAGACTATTATACTTTACCTGCGAGTCTATACAGAATTTAACATAACAGTAGCTGTTGTTCGAGGCATTGGATACAACGACATTAGGGCTTTATATATATAGAGTAATGATACATTTATATGTCAGATTGGCGCTCGTTCGTTTTTCTTGGCCGGTAGCTGGAACCCGTTAAAAGCAATGTATAAATGATGCGGATATGTGTACTCAGCATAACGCCATAAATCTTTATACACGTAGTCACTAGCAGAAGCTGTACGGACCCTCAAGAAATGATACGTAAGCAACGCAGCCATATAAACATAACTGTCGAGAGAGAGAGAGAGAGAGAGAGAGAGAGAGAGAGAGAGAGGGAGAGAGAGAGAGAATCGAATGGAGAATTTATTGGTTAGTTAGCATTACTTTTCTCTATACTATTCCTCGAATATTAGCATGGTACAGAAATCAGTAAAGTTAGGAGTGATAGTGTACATGATTTAAAAGTAACATGATGACATTGTGAAATGGTCGCTATTGTATATAGAGTTACATAGAAGGATCTACGGTGACCGATAGCATCATGCAATAAGTTGCGACTATCCCAAATATTATGTACAGGTTCGAGCTCAGGCAGTATTTATGCAGGGTGTATATATGCTTCAAGGGTAGGTTAGGAATAATGAATGAAAAATGCTGCCATAAGTGAATTTGCTCGTAGTAAAACTTGTCCCCCCATTGGGTCGGATGATTACGAGTAGAAAATATGATACAGGTGCTAGTAACCTGAATAAGGGGGCGTACAAGAAGGTCGATAGCGTGCAGTAACATAGTGGCAACGTAGTTAAACATACTATATAATTAACTACGGTTGCTAAGCAAGTTTTAATCGACCCTTAAAAGTCAGGACGTTTGTTGCCTACTATCTAGTATTGAAGCCTAGAGTTAAAGAGCCTAGAGGCTCCTTAACTTAGTGCTTCAAAATAGTTCTTGTTTAGCAGATAATATGTATGCAGCTTTGTTAGAGCTCAGTTGGCGGGTCAGATGATTTCAAGTTAATGATAACCTACTTTGTATTTGGCGATGTTTTTCCTTTTTTTTTTTTTTCTATATTTTGTATATTCTAGAAGTTTAATAGTATAGTGTTCAGTCGCTTGTAGTTTTTCACACGCACCTCCTGAACACGCGCTTCTTTAATAACATACATATAAACATATTTCGGAACATGTAAATGTGATATTTCGTTTTAAAGTTAAGTTGTAGATCAGAGGTTTTTCGTGGCATCGAAAGCGATTGTTAGACCAACAATTCGAGTGACTTTTAATGTGCCTTAATCACTACTAGGATTGGGTGATCTAAATATCAGGGAGGATGATTCGTCAGAACGGTAATAAATCATTTTAAATAAATCCAATGATAATATTAATAATAAACTACCTTTCCGCGAGTCAAAACAAATGTTAACAGTAAACAAGCCGGTACATACAGCGGTGGCCTGTTGCGGTCAACGTGTTTTCTTTCTTCCAGGACGGAATACCTACAAGTTTTTTGACTGGTTCACATAGAGCGGCTTGAAAATGTTTACTTATCGTTACTTGTGCGTTCGTTGATACCAAGGGCTGAATAGTTAGCTGGATGTGATACATAATACAGCAGCAGTGGTCAGCTATGGCTGCGACGTGCGGTTACGTTTGCCTTTCTACGTGAGGTTGTCAAGCTCAGGTCCACATAGGTAGCGTTACGGGGTGAAAGAAACGTTGTTGGGATTATTTTACAATAGGAATCTTTATTCAGGATTTGCTCTCCTGACTAATTGGGAAGCTTGCTTCTCACATGGGGGCTTACATAGGGGCGGTGCCAATCAAAAACTCCCGATAACCTAAGTCGATATGCTACGCATGTTCTAACATTTGAACCTATGTTTCTAGGTTTAAAACCGGGACAAATGTAATAGCAGGCATACTTTACCCTGACTAACGACCGCATTTAAAAATAAAGCGTCGCCACCATCGTTTAATGACACAATTTAGATAACAGCCACTAGGCCCAGTTGAATAGTGCAATTTCCCAGTCGAAGTAGGGTTTAGTTAGTCATTGTCGTAGCAACAATCAGACATTGACCCAGCCAAGCTAAAGCGTATCACTTTGATGTCTGCTTATTCAAGTACGGTCATTGTCATTGCTAGTACAAATAGGAAAGGTGATACTTCGGAACCCTTCAAATTATAGGGGCTAACCACCGTCCTGCTAAGGGCCAGTAAAACATTCTGTACAGACCAGAGCCAATTCCATCTTCTTCGTCCTACAATGACAGTCTATTGCATGGACAATTTATAGTGCTGTTCTGTTAACTAGCGACTGAGTACTGAAATACAACAAGACCCATATCGCGAGCCACAGCCAGCTACACAATAAAAATATGAAGCACCCCTTGCCATAGCTAATCACCAATGATTTAGAAAATAACATTACAAATGGAGTCTCAGTTGCAAAGGTACTAACATTACGATTCCTACTAGAGGCATTTCTCGCCTACTTACTTCGTACAACCGCTGGGCCGACTAGCCACATCGGCGGGAAAGGGCTTCTGCCATTAAACAGATCTGGGGGCATTTTGCTCGGAAAGAATTATGCGGGGGCAGTGGTTCATGAGGAAGCGAATTTAATGATTTCGAATATTCGAGGAAAGCTTATCTCTTAAATGAGGGCATATTTCCGAATCATTACAGACGGCAGCGGCTGCTGTGGAACAATAATCTTTTCTTCTATGTATGTATTACTTAATAAAATAGGTCACTGCGATAGATCAGAGGATAAGAAAACAGGATACAACAGGAAACAGAGGGTGGAGTTCAGTGATTGTTGATTTGAACTGTACTAGTTAGGGGGTCGATCGTCAATACAGTTATTATTAATTATACAATTACTCGCAATGGATTAGTTACGAGGATAATAAATAGTAACGCATCTTCATAAGCGAAGTGTAACACATCTCGCAGCTTCACTGACTTACTAAATCTCATTTCGAACCATCTGGTCTGAAGACAACAAAATTTAGAGCCCTTTATTTAAAGTATGGTAGTTCGATATAATAATAATAGGTTAAATAAATATCCTGAAGGAATGGATTCGTCTATCCCTGTTGGAAGTGGGTTTTAATTTAAAACAAATTGTCTGTAAAAAAAAAACACTACGATCTAACTTTGTGATGATATTGATCGACTGTTCTGTTGTATTGTCAGTGGAGGCTTAGCTTCTATATTAATGTAATGTCTATTTTGAGCCTAAAGCTTAAAACAAAATAGATATATAGAGATGTTGTTTACTCATAACGTAACGTAACGTTAGCATTCAATCGGAATCGTTCGGTTCTTCGGATTTATTGCGTTTTTTTACATGTTAGTGCAAATTCTGCGATCTCTACTTGTTTTAGTAACCTATAGAATCTAGGCCACACGCGATGTAATACGGATAAAGTAGTTTTATAGCTAAACTATAGAGTTTACATTAGAAGTATATCAAGCTGATTGTTTCATAGCGTTTTTGGGTTGTGTACACAGTAGTGATTCTGTTATCTTTTACGTGGTTAGTTTCGGGCTTTTGCGTTGCCGGCGCATCGATTGCTTACACTTTCAGTGGCGGAGTCCACGCGGAGTTCACAGGGAGGCTCGTTCCTGGTAGATGATCATTTGGACTTCGTACATAGAACGTACCCGAACAACAAATAAGATATGGCTTATTCTTCGTAGCAATAAATAAACACATCGGCACCTTTGCGTCACTTTTGGACGGAAACTTTTCCGTTCGCCATAGATACCTGGACGGTTTCACGCACCATCAACGCGATCACATCACATCACCGCAACCGCTTATTGTTTCGTCTGTCAGTGCAGAGACGGGCACGCCAGCTGTACTGAGCACGTTCGACTACTATTGCGATACTCCGACAAGGGTGAACTATCAAGCGTATTACCACGATAAGAAATGCGACTTCGTCACGTTGATTGCTAGAAAAAAGACGACGGCAAGCTTTAAATGAACGCGTAGCGACAACTGAACGTATCTATTGCTACGTCCCTAAGTGGTAGGCTGCCAATACAGTGATAGGCTCAGGAACGATGGGGTTCGCTCTGTTAGAGCTCCCCGCCCTCCACCCGCCCCCTCCCCTGAAGTGCTCGCACTGCGTGGTTCAGTCGAATACTGCGTTGAGCTCGTCGTTGTTGTTGGTGTTATTGCTTGCGTTGATGTCTTTGTTAATGTTACAATTGGACAACCACTTCGAGCGGTAGCGATTATGGCATTGCATGCACAATTGAGATGATCCTGCGTCAGCTGATCAAACGTAAGCATAGACGGGAACCTGTCAGATCGGATTAGTGTAATATTACAGCGGGATAGAACGTGCACGTACGACGGCACCACTTTGATCTCAGTCTCTAATCGCACGATATCTACGGGGGCCACTGACAACATGCAACAGTGACCACATCACAAATCCGGGAAACAGCCAATCAGAGACAGTAGCCGACATAGCAAAAGCTGTCTTTTCGTCATGTCACCATGGCTAAACGTTTGATAACGCTTAATGCCGCAGATTGGACGTGTAGCCGCTTCACATCGCTGCTCGTTGCGCGTGTACCCTATAGATACCGTTTTGCATAGGACACGTCGATTCTGATGTATTCTTTGGAGCGTGCGTCTGCTTGCATTAACGAATAACAGGCCATTCCTGACCTGATATAATTACAGAAGTATTTGTAACATGTTGAAAGATCCTGGCCCAGCGTAGGGTCGCTGCTAGCAATCACCGCTGAGTACAACGACACAGATGATACGCAGTAGCTTGTACTAGTACAGAAAAAGATACGAATGACAATCATTGATCGAATTTGAACGTCTGATGACCATTCGAGATTATCGTCTGTTCTTTTCCCTATTTCTTTACTGCTGAAGCGACGATAGATTACAGAAACTTTGGCAACATTTGGGGTTCACAGCAGAAACAACTGCCAACTGACTCCGTCCAAACTTATCAAACTTCACGTGACGACCCGCCGTAAAAAAGCGCAGTTACCGGCGACAGTAGCTGTCTTCTATTTGGTCGAACTCCAAATACCTGAAAAATCTTTGAGTTCACGACATCTCCAGTGCTTTACACATCTCATTATAAGGAGCAGTTTCACTCTGCCTCATCTATAGTCCGACGCGCTCCCCCCGTCTAACACGCGCGACTAAAACGCATGTGTTAAACTAGGACGCCGTTTATGTATGACAGTGGCAAAATTCTCTGCCAGAGGCGTAAAACACGACGGCGATGAGGCTGGGAAGGAGGAGGAGTCGCAGTGGCGATGCTTGCCATTACCGCGGCAGTTTCCGATTGCCAGCGTCAGCGTGGAGCGATTAGATCGAGAGAGCGATTGTTCCAGCGTAAATTTTTGTTTCCTTCATCCGTTCGATGGTCGTTTCAAAGCATGGGATTTACAGTGGCTATAGGAAGGCAGACATTAGAGATGGTACTCACGCGCTATCACCATCCACCCTTTCGTTCGTCCGTCTCCAGCTGATTGTGGTTTAGCTAATTGGCCATAGATGGCGCCACGGTCGAGCGGTAACGCAGAGGGAACCCGACTGGCGGTAGATTTGGACTAAATTGTCGAGGTATCTATATTGTTATACCAATCCGAGTTTTGCTATTATCGCGTTGTCGTGTGGTGAACATCTCGTGACAATGACTAAGGTGGCTGTTGTCACTGCTGTTGCTATTATTATATAATTATTTATTCTCACTACGGTGGATACCGTAGTCCGAAATATGGCTTTGTGTCATACTGGGCTAATAATAAGTTTTGATATCATAGCAGATACGAATTTGTACATCTATATGAACATACAATAGAAGTTAGCGGCAGCAAGAAGCAGCTAGGCTAGATGCATTTATGATAATAGCACAAACAAAGGTCTACTTATTTATTGTGTCGGGACGGCCATGCTAAGTGCGAAGGGCGATATATCTTAAGGTCGAACGCGCGTTAAGGAAGGGCCGCGCCCGGGAAACGCGCGACAGGCGGCGATAACAATAGAAAAAGGGTAGACGCCAGTATTCGACGACATTTCACTTAGGCCAGAAACGGCTGCGGGAGTGCAGGGCGGCGTGACGCGTTACAAGCTGCCTGCCCCGCATCATATATGGTCTACATTACAATTATATTATTATATTCACGGAGCGACTGTGCAAGCGAAAAGCTGCCTCCGTGCGTAAACAGTTTAAATCGTCTGTAAGATCGTGCCGATTGTCGGTTGGCACTAAATAATATTGGCAACCTTTGTTGGGTATTTTTGTTCAGAATCTGCAGATTCTGATAAAGGGAGCGTGTGCAGGTGTGACTGATTGCTAGTACAAGCAGGCGAAGAGAGGATAGGTTGATTACAGGAAGCCGACCAGGTTAGCAGGGAATGTATCATCTGAATTCATGTTTTCAGCTCCCATTACGGATTCGACGTTTTGTATCCCGTTAAAAGCGATTTAGTTGAACTGAGAATTGTATTCTTAACGTATTATTGTACATGTTATATAACATTTTTTTTTTTGCAAATTGAAGGTATCACATTTATATGAAATTGCCCATTGAGACTAGCTATATTGTTAATAGAAATCGGCCACACGGTGTTTTATCGTAGAACGAATTCATATCCTAGATTAGTTGCTTACAGGTAGATCCTTGTGGTCCAGCATCTCGCATTCGAAGAAAATTAGACCATAATGTCAACTAAGCAGAGCTATTGACATTTAGCAAGCCTTACGAATACAATACATAAGCATTTTATGAGGTCATTAGGTGATTGCTCTTATATCAACTCAAGCTTGTTATTAGGGTACTCTCAATTATGTTAATGGATGTATGGAATGTTTTTCCGGGTAGCCTTTATCTTCAAAAGTCACAAAACGAACAGGCGATTCCTTTAGCTTGATCGATAGTGAGTCAGACGGAACTGCAGCAGTAAATGTTAGGAATAATTATGTAACGTCCTTAAGGCACATTGGGCATTACCTGCATCGTAGCGTAAAACGACCTTAGTCTTTAAGTGCAGCTGGGCCGAGTCTCAACAACTGTCCGTTAATCATTTAAATAACCATTTTAATCAGGACACGTGGCGACCGCTCCATCGCGCCGTCGAAATAATGTCCATTGTCAACGCTCTAGTAATATTTGCCTTAAAAATTCTTTAGAAGGGGAGGATACAGCAATAGATACCTTACGCATGAAACATATTTCTCAGCTAGGTAATGATTAGCTTTCTGTTACTTTTTTCATCTTTGCACTTTTAAACTTTGCCGCTCTTCCATCATAATCGCATGTACCACACACATTATTATTTTCGATAGCAGCGACATCGCAACACGTACATAAACAGAGGCAGTCGACGCCTAGCCGTTATCACACCGAGAAGTACTGACGTAGAAAGCAGAAACAGAAACCGTTGTACTCTATAAGGTTTACCAGCATAGGAGATAGATAGCTATTTAGCATATATTTATCCATTCGTCTAGCAACAAAGTAGGCTTACTGTATTGAGTACAGAGAAAGGGCCAATATAGCAAACAACAGCAATTTTGTAAGACTTTATATGTGTTGGAGTTGATAGAAACAAGCGGTTGAATCCAGTGCATCAACAAAGGAGTTCACATACTAATGTCAGGGTCACCTGAGGACAATTAAACCTATCTAAGATCGAATAAAGCGTAGACCCACTTCATTTGTAGCCGTGGCCAGCCGTGTGAGGGAATGCTTAACAGCAGCATCCAATGTATAAGCTATTTTTACAGAGGAGAGAAATCACTCGTTTTTAGTGCACGCATCGTTAAAACAAATCGACGCCGTAACGATTGTGGCCATTAGAGTTGGCCGAGATTAAGGTTAAGTGATTTGACATTGGCTTGTTTTGGTTAGGTCAAACTTGAAAGTCGTTCATCCATCCGCACGCCTCGAATTAGTGCTAAAGTGGGAGATAAACCACTTCAAGGAAAAGTCAAAAGGATATTGGTAACAAATAGTATACTCAAAGAACCACAAAATAATCATTTGCCATGCCAAGTTAGCCAGCTGTGCGCGTCTGCCATTCATCGATTTTTATTCCTTAGAAAAAAACACCGAGCGTCCGGTGCAGACTGAATTTTTATAAAACCAAAGTAAGTTCTTTAACTGAGTTCTATTTAGCAGCTCGCAAACGTTTAGTATATTTGTTCACTGGAGCTTTGCTATATATTCAAGATGTCCTGAAAGTATCCAGTGTAACAAAAAATGAGGCGTTATAAAAAAAAAAAACTAAAGAATTAACGTTTAAGATACGAACAGATAAGAAATACTTTTTCTTCTCAATCTCAACGAACACTGGTTTCTCTGGATGTTTGATGGAACCAAAGTAATCACCATATTGGAGGGAAGCTTGTTACCTTATACATTTCGTAATCTTTTGCGCGAAACGAAAGTCCGGTGAAAGGTACGTTTATGAATTTTGCAATAATAAATATTACTCAACTCAAATCAAACGATACCGCTCTACAAATCTAAACGTCCGTTCTTGTATAAATATAGAAAGGTATATCTTTTATACATGAAAACTGGACAAGTTTTATATTCTTGATCTGTAGATTATTCGTAAGAGACAAAGGTGATCTATATAACTATGCGTCGAGCAAGAAGCTATATATCCTCATTTGATGAAGTTAAGCAGGGAACGATAATCGATATGCGGGCAAAATTAATAAGTTTCCTCAACTGTGTATGCAATGTAACCATCAGCACGAAACCTTGGCGCGCAAACTGTTCAGTCAAACTTGTGAAGTAGGTTAGGAGAGTGACGCATGATCGGTTACTTTTACCAAACGAGTCTACCTCTCCTCGAGGCAAAATAGATAGTATAGATCCAATAGCAAATGTCTATAACTTCACTTGCGATTTCTCTGATTACGAATATGTAAAACGTAAAACGTGGCCCAGCAGGCGGCTGCTGAGCAAATTATCAGCCCGAACAAATAGTAAATCAACGAATTTTCACTCTGAATTACAGTCTCATCATGAAAGTACTAAGAATTTCCCAGCGTCTTGTAGCAGATTTTACCTGCCCAAGCGAAAATTATGCACAGTTTGGGTAATTAATTATAGAGCAGCAGGTATTGATCCCCTCTTCATGTCGCCCACGTATCTTCGTACTAATGGCTGCCAAGGGTCAATGCTCTCCATTTACTGTTTTATGAAATAATTTAGCAGGCGCACGCTATTTTCTGGCTTCGAGATTTCCAAGATTCTTCCTGTTGCTGACTGTTACTTTCCAAGGTGTTAGATACTTTGAAGTGACGGGCCCACTTTCATGTCCAGTATGTCGTCTTTATAAAAATAGATGCGGAATAATATGCCGGCAAAAACATGAAGCTTACTGGACTTACCAAACGTAGGCATCCGCTCTTAAAAAGAAACATACAAATTCACTAGCTGGTTAAATTATTTATCAATTCGTTCTTGCAAAGATAGATCGACAATTATTCATGTAATATTCAATGATAGCCATGTTTGGATGCCACTCACCTAACTAGCTAAAGTCATGCTTGTTTTCGAGTAATTCAAATAGCGGCTTCCCACATATGTCCGAACAGAAATCGACAAAGCGGCTCCAATTCAAGATTCATGGCACGTTTCCCCAAAGAACAGTTTTGCCGAGAACAAAACTTCCAGGACAAGCTTTATCGCATAAATGTTATATCAAAGGCAAGGTCCAGCACGGCGGTGCCGTAAGACACTTCCTGCGGTTTCTAGATCGGCCATATAGAGGCCCTACGTAAGGTGACTATATAAGATCCATGGCTCAATCGCTTGTTGGAACACACACACAGAGAGGACAAATATTCGACTACTGATAAGTGCCTAGAAAAGGAGCGGGGCTTATATTTAAGTCGCTTTTCATAGTCCCTTTATTCTTCAGTTTCGATACGTCCAGTTGAAGCTTATTGTTCTTTAAAAGAAATGCCGCTGCTTATGAAGGCAGTATTGTACGGATAAACTATCAAGAGATGAAGACCGTCCCTGGCGTTTCTCGCCAGAGTTACTCCAAGTAACGGTGGTGAGTCGACACCTTAAAAGACAAGACTGTCTACTCCAAAGGTAATAAAGGGATAGTTAACAGCGGCATAAAACTCCCGGAAGCGCATAGATAGACATGAATGTATACCAATCTATGTTTTAATGTGTTGCAAGTTGTCGGTAGTAGCAAGGATTATGACGACGTCCTATAGTGTGCGCACATAGAGGAACATTTGCACGAGGGGGTTAATATCAGCATATCGGCATGGCGATCAATTCTCAAGAAGATAAGATTCTGCACCAGAATATAAATTAAGCGCTATTTAATTTCTAGAGGTCACCTAGCTGATTTTGGCTATTGCGCGGTGTAAATATGTATTGTAGTCGTAGATGAAACCTCTAGAAAGTGAAAATAATTACATATTATATATAAAATTATATACTATAATTATTTTTATAATGGACGACATACAGTATATAACGTTCGGACGTACTACAGTGACCTTAAGCACAATTAAACTTTAGTATAGACAACGTTGTCGATGATTACCGCGTCACCTAGGTACAAACTAGTGAGCCAAATAAGGAGAAAAGAAACGGCACAAACATGCGGCAGACGCCACTTCTTTTTATTAGCTTTTTAACGAAGATTCCGGCCGGTACGGACGAAATGCAAAAAAAAAAAAGAATAAAATTTAAGATACAAAACAGATTCAACGTTACGAATTTTACATCCGCTGTTACTGCTGGCAGTTATCATTTTTGAATGGCTGGCCTCTTCCAGTACTAAATTAAACGTGCCTGTCTTGCTCTCGATTTGGACCTAAATCAGCAAACATAACCTTAACTTTAATGAGTAAACATGTTACCTGTGCACCATTATAGGAATTATACTGATTCGTTCATAATATAATTCTGAATTACTGGCGGCCGATAATTATAAACAAAGTGTTAAGTAACAAAGTTAAAGTGTTAGGCAGAAGAGGACTGCATATAAAACATAATGTTCTTTGTAGGAACACAGTTACCATGGAAACTTGGTTTAAGGATTACATGTATCTTATGGCCACTGCGTTATAGGAAAACCACAGTTGCACACATATACACCCACAGAGACTGGTATGAATAAACATAGGCAAGTCGTTTTTCTATCAGTTCGCTTGTGTTTCAGTACATAAATATATCTTTAAAAACTCTAGATGCTCAGACAGCTAACTTAGCTAAAAAGAGAAATTCTCCCTTGTTTAGATATTTCGCTGGTCCTGACATCGTGTGAAACATTAGTAAGTTAACCTGAAATTTCGCGAAAACTTTAACAGGTTTATTGCGGTGTGCGGATAGTCCAGTCCCACGATAACAGAGGCGGTAGCAGCCTAGTAATAAATTTTGGCCACAGTTCAGAGCCTATGTAACGTCTGTTACATACCTAGATGCCAGTTTAGGTGACATCATACTGTTTTACTCTCATTCGTTCTATTTCTATAGTCGCTACCTCAATCACTCCTAATGGCCACATTAAGTCGTGTGTATCTTTTGTGCAGGGTCCGGCCAAATATTCTTGTTTTTGTTGCTATTTTTTTTTTATCGACGCTGCTGGTACTGTCGTAATTGTCGACTTTAAACACAATTCCAACTATCAAAGTGTAATTTGTTTCAAAACGAGGACAAGTCTATTCGTTTTGTGTGTGCAAAACGCATGCAATATGTACACATACCTTGCTAATTTTAATTTTTTCAGAAATGAACGGACAATTGAGTAGCACTTGACTCCGGATGAGAGTAAATCGAGGTGGAGGCTTTAGAGGGCATCGGAAAAATGAAGCTGATTGTAATGTTTATGAGCTGTATAATTCAATTGGATTTTTGTGAAATTAAATTTGTTTCCGTGTGTAAAAGATGAAAGTAATTTCCATAAATGTTTAAAAACATCCGCATGCTATCGCACATCTTTCCTATTTGGAAAATCAGCTGTGGCCTTTGCTGTCAACGAAAGGTCAACGGCTATAATAAAATAGCCTATTTTGCTGACAATTTTCAATTTCATACAGTCGTATTTTTGCACAATAACTCCGCCCAAGTAAAGTTTTTTTGAACGTGACATTTTCAGGACGATAGCTAGGTGATTTATTTGGGTTTTACGTCCGGCAGGCTGTAACGCATTACTCAGACGACGACCGGCTTTTGCCAACACAAAACGACGTGTGTCAGCGGCCGTTTCCAAACATGAATCACTACGTGTTTCTACGTTTAGTTGACAAATACTTAGAAAAATTATGATATAATAACACTTACGACTTGATTTTTATTATTAACATTTGAAATTGTCCAGTTTCTGGGCCGCATCTTGTCTGGGCAATGGTGGGCCACAAAGTCTGAAATCTTAGAAGACTAAGGAAACCCCATCCCATCTTAGATGTATAGCTTTGCCTCATGTATTGCGGTACGATAGAATATGAATCATACTCTGACAAGCTATAATGAAATCTAAAGACTAATTCACTAGTGAACATTATCTTTATCTCTTTCGACAGGCGCTGTATACAATATTAGTCTCATCGTTTGAGAGTGACTGTGACTTATCCTCTATTATATTATATCATATTGATCCCAACGCTCAGCTTCCATTTTTAGGACGTAAATCTTTAAAATTGCCCGCATTATGGTGTATCTTACATATGAGCGCCCTGTACCTGAAAGTGAAGTCGCAACAATGCAGCTAACTTATCCAAAACCGATTTTAATAGATTTAAGTTGAATCACAAAATTTCAAGTTGGCTTGTTGTCTAATGGCTCTTCAAGGGTTACCGAAACTCTTCAGTCCGCCATTGTATTTCTGGCATCATATCCTTACGGTCCTTTTCATTTACCTTTTGTTGTCATGGGAATAAATTAATTAGGACAGAAATACTTGTGAAATTTATTTTATTAATAAAATAAATGCCTCCTAATGGTCAAATACCGCTGAATTCGTATGTTTAGAAGCCGTCAAATTGTTTCGAATCACCTGAGTATACTCATTATCATCAACTAATTATAATGATGTATATATCAAAGTATTCTGATATCTATTACACGGAAATAAATATAAAGCACTAAATAAAGACACGCTGATAGAATATGTAACATTGAATCATAGAATCGAAACTTGCCATTGATTTTACCATTTTTTTTTTACTATTATCGTTGTATTTGTAGGCAGTGCAACGAAGGATGATTCTATTTGGTGCTTTTTAACATTTTGAATTGGTAAAGTGCTGAGGCTAAATATCGGAAAAGGGTTCTATCTTACCTGATATCTCTCAGTTTAATTACCGTAGCTAAGAACATTTGCGCTTGTGGCACGATGGAAACCATATTTGATATATTACGAACGCCAAATATAAAGACGATCACACTGATTTTGTCGCTTATAAGGATTCGTTATCTTCTATAGCCTAGGCAGCGATTTTTGTCATATTTTTTGTCGGACGTTTGATTCATCTCGCCAACTACCCGGACGTTTTCAGTCAAAACTCATTTGTCTTATGCGTTTCGAGCCGCTCTGTGCAAAACTCAATCGATGAACTGCTAAGCAAAGGTAGACTTTGGTAACGACGTAAGGTAAGAACAACAAAAGGTAAATGATGTAAAACTAGATTACTTGCGAAAAAAGCGGCCTGCATATTGTAGCAAGGCTTCCGAAGGGTCGTAAACATAGATTTTTTCACCTTTTAGGTCCGCTCGCTAGGCTCTCCTCAGCTCCTTTTATTGAATGGCATGGTCTAAGCGGCAGAGAAGTGTTCAAAGCGACGCATTACACTTCACCCCCAACGTTCGATATATAACTTGTATAAAATGATCCCTGTGCATAATGAACTTTTTGACATAAATATCAATAACAATCTATGCATCTTTCATAAGGCTCAATAGCTCACAAGATTCAATAGCTCTTTTTCTAGTCCTGTTTCGGATATGCGTGAGCATGCGATCACGGACGAAAGCAAAGTACGCAAGACAATCCTACAAATTATCTTCATATAAATCGGAGGTTGTCCTTCCTAGCTGTACATCCCCCGCACAGCATAAAAAATACAAATAATTTTTTTTACTAATACCTAATTAGTATGTGAGGTAGACTTCGTCTATGTTCTTTAAGTTAAGCCGCAAGAGTAGCTATATTGACGACAATTAGTCATAACATACGAAAATTGACTGATACTGATTTTTCAAATTTGAATTGTGTATACCAGTGTATACCAGAATTCTGTATATATATATATATATATATATATATCTATACACCGGTTAACATATTGTGCAGCCGGTTCTTCGAAACTGAGGCGTCACACGAAGACAGTCACGACGAGAATGGTTTCAGACGAACTTTTTTTTTTTTTTGCATACAAAGATGAGTCTGTAGATGCCCGTCGTTTCGGCATTAACCAAGAATGGGTCTTAGAATCAAGTGCTGCTATCCGCATCAGAGTGTGGGTAGACATGTGTCGTTGTACCGTGTATTCATTGGGCGAAGGGCACATAGATGTCAGATCGATTAATAATAGAGATCGCTTCCGTGTTGTCATTCTAGATCGCTTGAATCTCACTTTTATAGAATTTACGGGCTGCTGGTGGTCGACTAAGCCAGAGGGATTTTGGTCTACGGCGGAGTTGTCGGAACCGGGAAAAGGCTAAAGCTCTTCCCGCCTTTGTCTTGTCCAATGTTTGTACGCTGTATTATAATAGAAAATTCGAAAAATCTAACGAGACAGTAATACCGCCCAAAAAATGCTCAACGACGATATCACAGCGACGTATCTCGCTAGTAATAAACGCGTGCTCAATTTAAACGTGGTCTAATAATAGTTGCCGCCATTCGTATCACTGAATACGCTTGTTTGGCACGTATAATCTCCAAAGTACAAGATGTTCAACACCGCGGTAGGGCCAAACGTCAACTTGTTCTTCGTGCGACTGTACATGTTAAACAAATATTGTTGCATTTTTCTTTCCTAAGTACATCTATTCAGTTGAGTGATCTTTACATATTATCAAAAAAAAAAAAAAAATCAAAGGGGCAAAATATTTTTGCTTTACGAAATTTCGTTTGTGAAGCCAAAGCTAGTGTTTTTCATACTGTTCGACTGTGTAACAATGGAGTCAGTTGGCTAAGTAGCTGACGCCGTCTAAGGCGATTCCGCATACGCGGATTCGCAGACGAGCTTTTTTTGCAACTCGCATGTTGCCCACAGGTCTTGATCAGATCTGTAACATACGTACCTTTCGATACAACAAGTATGATGGATGAACCGAGGCGGTGTATTCGCGTCCAACAACACGTGATATTTGAAAATACCAGACATGGCGATAGGAGTCACAATTAAACAATCAAGAGACTGAAAAAGAGGTGGTCTTCATTTCACGTTTTTAACTTGAATCTGTCCATTGTAGTCTTTTTGTAGGTAATAATCGTGAACTGCGTAACTAGTTCTGCGGTAAGTTGCCTCTCGAACGATATCGTCCATAGATCTTTTAAAAGAGATGAATACAATTCTTTCGACAAATCTTGTTCATCCCGTGTGGCATAAAATGTCAATAGAAATTTTACGATCAAAGTAGTACTATTGCGGTAGCCATATCACATTTAAGCAACCGCGTTTTCCCAAGTGACGACAAGCGTAATTGTAAACGTCACACTGCCCAGTAGATAGCGGCCAAGATTACGCTTTTATACCGATGTAAAATCTATTCACAATATTAACAGCTGACTCTAGTGGCTTTGTTTAACTTATATAAATGCCATTGGAGTAGGGTCATCGATTGAAGTAGGGGAAAGGGGAGTCCCTACGATGGCCTACGAACCAAAAGTACGTTGCGTTGTTATAGGTTCATACAATAAGTTATAATAATAGATTTGATTTAGGTACGAGCTCAAAGCCCTTCCATGTCTACGAGCATCTCTCTTATGTTTACTCTTGAATAAATTCGATGTCACCTGCCAAGATGGTCCCATTCAAATCTCCATTGTACGATAGGCCAACGTTATTGTTACTGGATACAAATTTTCGAACTCTTCGCACTGTACTAGTTATTGCCCGATCACTTCTAACAACATCTGTCCATCCGAAGATTGCAGAAGATTTCGAATTTTATGCTTTTCAACGAGTACATGTTTGCGTATACGCACGTCCGAAAGATCTACAAGACAGCTGTAACAACTTTTGGGTTCCTTTCGTGGTCTGAAAGGAGCGGACAATAGTGGAAACAACATTTAAGAAAAAAGAAAGACTTCAACATAAAAAATTCAAACAATTCAACAAAAATTATCCACAGACTGTGATTCTAATAAAAAGCGGAAAAAATGCCTTTTTCAGTTATCTTTACAAATTTGTAAAAAATCCAACTATAACAGTTGCCTAGTTGTTTGACTTTCACATAATGAGGCCTACGAAATTCGAGTTTTCGGAGGTATCCAGCGACCTAGTGCTTACTTGGCATTTAGAAAGTTATCACTTGAAACAGTAGGAGAATTATACTGAGTTACTAGGAAACGATAGAACAGGGTAGTGGAGTATTCCTGTTCAACTTTCTCGGCTAATTCTGCCGTGTGAATAAGTCCTCGGAATCGCCTCCTCAGTATGGCATTGAGGACTTACCGCCATTGAAGGTTTAAGTGAACTAGGTATTCCCGGACCTACCTAGAATTTTTCCAATGAACCTATTAAATGGCGTTGTAACTAGAGCATAGTAGGAATGGAACAGTTCAGGGCTGTGAAAGGCTAATGCATGATGCAGACCAGACCAGACCAGATCAGATCAGACTAGACCATACTGTTAAGATGTTTGCCTGGTACGATTGGTACTTTCACTCATTAAATTTCCAACCCTGTATATTCGAAGAGCAAAAAGATCTGAAGCAGGGTAACGGAGTAACAAAGTTGTAAAAAAGTTACTGAGCTCATGAGACTGAATTCAGGACAAAAGAACAATAAAGTAAAGTGAAAAAATCAGAGTTTTAGGTGAATGACAAAGAGGGAACTAGAAAAAGACAACCGGGCCAACTCCAATAACTGAGCTTACTTAATAGGACGCTAGGATAGTTACGGTAGAATTACAGAAGTAATATACGAGATTAAAGAAGAAGAAATATTGTAAACAGGCAACGTAATTGACGGCTGTAACGAGTTGGGATACGTGGCTAGGATTCAGGCCAAGGAGGTTTACCTTCGCTTCAGGTTGAATTGGTGTCCCGTGGAGTCGAAGTACCAACCTAAGGCTAATTAGGGAAAAGTGCGTGCGTTTAGTGAACACTTCTGCTAAAGTCTCACACTGCTATAGCAAATATCTAAATATGAGGCCCGATGTCTGTAACCGAGATTTACACATTAACCTCTTGACAAAAAGTCGGATCAGAACACTAATGGTATATCATTTGATAGCGTTTAGTTTAGATATATAATCGGGATCATGTACACTAAAAGAAGAAGTGAGCTTAAGATTCTAAATAAATGCATGGGCAAAAGCGGACGAATTTTACGTACGGCTGATTCTGCTTGTTAGCGCACTGATCAAGTGGCATTCGGTGCTGATATTATAATTGAAACAGAAGTGCACAAATATGCAGCCTTCTGCCAGGTTGGTTTTTAGGACAGCCTTTTATATTCATTCTTAGAGGAACAGCAAGTGATTGTATTCATATGCAGATAGTAACATGTCTGATCAGAAGAAACAGATCATTTCTTCGTCACAGTTTAAAAAAAGACAGTACAAGATTCTAACGGCTAGGAAATTCTGGCGGCTTCGATGGACGCAAAGCTTACGTTTATGGATAAACACTTTATTCAGATGACAGAAATAGCCTCCCAGATACAAGCACTTCGGTGTGTGTTCAATGCTTAAGTTTTATAGAAAAATTCAGAAGCGAGGTTATTTGTCAATAACTGTCTTTAACAGGATGTGATTAGAATGACAATTAAACGAGATGAAAATTTATAGCTTACAGAATAGTCTGAATTGAGCCATAAGTGAATATATGTAGCGTGGACAGCAGTCAACTGAGAAACTTCAACGCGGCTATTATAGCAAAACTTAATCCTTACGATTTTTTTGACAGTTCTTCAATTGAAAGGGTACGGCGAAAGATGTGCGAAGCCAAAGAAGTGTCGGAGCCGTCTGTCGTGAAAAGGACGTTTTATGATTTAGATCAGAGCAAATATTGAAAAAAGGAGAACTATCATGTAGAAGTTGTGTTGAAGATAGCACCGAAACCGCGCACACCGAGTAGATGAGGGAACGAAGCCTGAACGTGATGATACCTATAATTTCTTAGATAATAATTCTTAGTAATATAATAATATAACTACCATTAACATTTCTTTTGAAACGATATGAGAGATTCTTAGAGTTGTATTTTTGAGTATAGGTAGATTTGGGTAGGTATCTCAACTGGGCGGATAATTCAGGCAGTGACATTATAATAATTAGTCATTTCTAGGGGATGATATTAAGGTAAGGCCGCAGGCCTGTTTAAATGATGATTGTGTTGGTCATAAAACTACGTTTGACTATGAATGATAAAAATAATGTGTATATTAACAATCGCAATACATTACCCTATAGACAATGAACATCAAATTGTCTAGTTCAGGCCAAAGCGTACCTTCCAGCTGTAGTCTACAAGTTCAACGGTTTCAAATATTGCCCTTCTCGGAAAGCTTCAGCGGGAACGCTCTTTATAAAATGCGCGTGGTTTGAAACGAAGGGTAGTTCTTATATGCCATGCATTTAATTTATGATGTGGCTTAAGTGCCTGACTTCCCATGTAAACTGTTCCTGACCAGCTCTGGATTGTCATCAGAAGTCGTTAGCGTGAAGCGCGTGATCAGTCTCAAATATAGAGATCAGCCTCCGAAAATTTTTTGTATTTGTAATAAGATCATTAAAGACAGTAATCTCCCATAAAAAGGCCGCAGTTGTAGATTTTCTTCATACTCGGTAATATTACAACAATTGTTTATATGACAAATGTCAATTTATGAAGAGTGTAAAAACAGAGTGTCGATCTGGTGACCTGCCCCACCAGACGAAAGTCCCCGGAACTATTATTCTTTTTGACTAACTCTAAAAGGTTAGGTGGGATTAAACCAATACATGTGGGCTTTACGATGACAAAATGTGTTAATACGAAAACACTATAACAGCGTAAGTACACACATAAACAGGCGATCAAATACACGAGTTCTCAGATGAAGGATTTCAAAACCTGTCAGGAAGTGTTTTGCGGTCACTTTTGGCAAGATTTTACGATAAAACAGTAAGCTAGATTAAATAAGAAGAAATCAACTTTTAGCCTCGCAGATACCACTGAATGGCTCAATTTGAAGTTGATTAGAAAACCGAAAAAGGTCAGATCACTGCAACTGATAGGGGACCACCCGAACTCGTTCTTTTAAAAATGTGACGTCAGCCACTAACAAACTGATAACTATTAAAACAGTCTAAAGGGCTACTATGTAACATTTGCAGAGTTTTCTCTTATCATTTGCTTTCCTTTTAGTATTTTTTTTTTCTCTATTTCTTTTTCTTGGGATGTATTGACATTTTTCATATTCTACTATTTTTCTATATTTTATTTCGTTATTTCAATTCTATCATAAAAACTAAAATATATTTACCTATATGCGTTCTCTTTATTTTTACATGTCTAAAAAGTAAAGTTGATTTTCTATTTGTTTCAGAAATCTGCTCGAAGACGGCGTTTCCGCTTTACCTTATGCTGCCGAACGGATAATTTCAAGCATACGAACCTTTTCGGAGGTTAAACGTGCTAACAACTGAGGTTCAGGATAAGGCATATCGCTCACCAGGTTCCGGTAAGTTGTTGAGGAAAATTTGCGGTGGTACCCCGAGAACTCCCTTAAAATTATCAGATCATGGTAATATTCAATATTTACAGCCGTTTATGGCATCTAAATTAGATTCTTACAGAGTGAATGAAAAGATAGATAACTTCTAATTGGCAGGGATGGAGTAGCTTCGTGAAGTAACTGCATTAATAAGAACACCAGCAAATAGCATAACGGGCGAAACCAAAAAGTAAAGCCAAACGCATAACAGCGAACATTCTAAAACGAGTCAAGTAGGTACAGCCTTTCGACCGTGATAATAGCGCTAGTAATAACAAACTGTAGTACATACAAATTTGATTTAATTAAATAGATATTACGATATATACGATAAGTAAAATACAGCCGTTTTTTTATTCATCCCATAGCCTACATGCAGAGGTGGCGATGGTAACGTTGCCAGTGCTTCTGCGATTGTTTGTTTAATTACTAGTTCGGTTCAACTCATTTAGTCAATCAGCAACAAGTTCGAATGACGATCGTTGGTGTTGAAAGTTCTCGAGTGTACTAAGAGGGACAGCCAAGTTCGTAGCGTTCGGATTCAGTCCTTAAATAGAAAGAAAAAGAAAGTATATCAGGCGCGGTTTATTTGCGTGACAGCAAAATACAGGAACAATGAAGCAAAGGCCTGTCAATGCCAGTAGATTGGTCAGCAGAACGACGAGACCCAGCGAAGTTTTCTCGTTGCTTAGTCAATGCATATAGTTTACGCGTAAGTCCTTTAGACCTTTGGGGAGAGAACAGAGAGGAGCAACCGTAGGGGCAGGACTGGAATAGGAACAAAGCTCGCGGCCACCCCCCTGAAGTGAAGTGAGCAAACAAACCTCAAACTGTCTAGAAGTAAGTTGAACTATCGAGGTACACAGGTTCACTTACCCGGCACACACTAGGGGAGGGGGAGGGTGTTATACTCGGAGAGTTTCCCTGTGACATCGTTGATTGCCCTGACAATTTACCACATGTACAATGTTCTTAGCGTTGCTGTTGTCGTTGTTATTTGTCGATGAAACTGTCATTGAGGACGTTCAACAATGTATGATCGGCTCAGTCAGCTCGTGATGTCTTGGTCTGCCTGGTGGCAGTGTGCGGCGTAGTTACATTATTGCGACTTAGTAAAGGATCTCGAGATTTATGCGAGACCTATTGATTAAAGAAATATAGTTTAATAGTCCACATAATTCCCTCCACATTACACAAGGCAGAGGAATATACAAGGAGACAACTGCAGGATGGCCGTTTCTAAGTGACCGTATACCACTTTAGGTTTTTTTTATACACTGTTTCTATTTTTTTGCTAGTTGTTTATTTCTATTACTAAACCTTACGTAGAGCTTTGGATTGTAGATATCACTGATACACTATTAACACAAGCGAGAGTGGCAAACGTACATGAAAATTTAATTGTATCCTTTACGGATAGTGGCCTACATTGTACTTGACCAACGAAAAAGGTCCTATATAATCAGATGAGCTGACGTTATTTTCACATCTACTTATACGTCTTAGGAAGTTCGAGGACTGAAATTAATATAATCGTTTTAGTATGTATATTCACAGGCAGTCGATGTGCTTCGATGGTACGCACCTTTTAGGTCAGAAAGAGGCCCTGATTAGAGGCTGAAGTCGGTTAATTAGTTTACGTTTAGAGTCTCTCTTTGTTCTTTTAAAAAATTGCACTTTTTCCTATACTTTATGCTGCATTATAATCTTAGCCTGCAGCAGATGTCCTCGACGTTCTTTGGCAGATTGTATTGTGCCGATAAACTGAAAAAGCTATACATTTCTCCCTCGAGAGCCCTACGTGACGCTCAAGCCCTAATGATCTCTCGAATTTTAAAAGTAAACGATTTCCGCGCACTGTTACTCTTCCAATAACTACTCCATTTCGTTGTTACCCATCTATCACCTTTGTTTTCCAGTCACGAATAGATGAATACTAGCTTCCCCCTATTTGTGCTTATTAGCCTCGTCTCTCGTTTTTTCCGATTACTTCCATTGCGGCCCTAACGTGAAACTATATCCAGTTTGCTCCCACTTTTATCCAAGCACTAACCTGCATGCAGGACGTTCGCCATTTTCTAACCGACAGCTGTTATTCAAACTCTCAGCAAGATCTACATTTCTACCTTCACGACAGTATAACGATAACCAGCCTATGGATTCGTTGTGTTCAGCATCGTTACGTTGCTGTTTGCAGCGAGACCTATTCTTGTTCCCATTATTAATAGACTGGCGTTTCGATCTCGGCAGCAGTCCAGCTAAAACACGGTTCAACAAGATAGCTTTGCGCGAATTGTCTGCATGTGTATAAGAGGCGACAAAACGGTCCTACTACGCCGGTCGAAGTAACCTATCCGGGCCGATCTCTAAAGGGCGAAGGTTGGCAAAGCAGGATTTATTGACCTCTACTGTCAGTAGAAACGTATGTGACTAATATTACTTATACACAGAAATATAGAGAGGTATACAGAAAGTCATATGGAAGATCGCAATGAAGCGAACGACATTTTACGGTCAGTTAGTATATTTGTACACATAGTATAATCCTCCACTTAGCCTGATCCCTTGACCCACTTAGTTAGAGACCGGACTACATCTCATTTCCCGTCGTTCTTTTGCCAAACAGGAGATCGGCACACAACGACCGCCAAGCCAACTAAGCACTAACAAAGAATGACTGCAGGCTACGGTTACGAAATCAAACAAGGCCGGGTGCTGACAGCAAATATGGGCCTGCCCTGTCAAATGACAGGCCGACCATTTAAATGTAATTGGGCGTAATTGTTGGCGCGATCTTGTGTCGTACGTCTGGCGGGATATGCAAGCTGGGTACTGCCTTCGTATAATCCATAATATGATTCGCCTAGAATGATTACAGCGGTGTGTGTATGAAAGGAAAGCTAATTTCAACCGGGTTATTGGTTACAAAAAACTGTGGGGAACGCAACAAGCATCAATTGTTAAGTCAAAGAAAACGGTGAAGGGGTATTACGTCACGTTACGAAAAGTATAAATATCGTTTATCTTATTCCAGAATAAAGTAAGCTCTATGTCTTATCATCCCGTTTTGGTTTCCTAAACATTAAACGATATTGTAACAAACGACACCGATACTGTACATTTACTTTAAAAAGGTACATCTTAATGTAGCAAAATCTTCTACCAAATAAACTATGTCGAAAGATGATAAATTGACAGAACAGCGGAGAATTATTTCGAAAATTTTTTCTTCAAATAAATGCCATTGGGCTCAAGTTAATTCAAGCAGATGTTGTATTTTTCATTTCACATTTCAAATTCTCCAGGGGTTTCGCCATTTGACTTTGAATCCGTATTCAATTAATAATTTTGGCTTGCATTTTCTTATTATTTACTATTTATAATTTTCTTATTACTTATTGTATATTAACTCTCAAGGCACTAACGAATTCATTAGGTATTTTTGCTGCAGCGTTTATTATTTTATATATATATATATATATATATTACGGATCTTACGACGTCAAGTGGCTGATTCGTGTTCTCTTTAGAAATGAGCGGTATATATTCTGTCTGTATAGTCTATACATCTGTGTATAATATGGTCTTCAATTTATATGACTCCACTAAAAACAGCAGTTTCGACCACCTTCGAAGTACCTAAATAGAGGTCATTGGACAGTCAATATACTGAATATGTCTGCACTGGATTCGGCCATAGACGATTCGAGTAAGCGAAGAGTGAGGTTCGTCAAGCGGAGGTGACCCGTCATAATCCGAAAACTAGTTTGGAGCAATTAGCTTTTTATCCATATAGCAGTCAGTGATTTACTTGTAAATTACAATACGGCCGCGAAAACGGAGCGACCCTGTGTGAGGTTATAACGTCAAGCGTTTATGCGATGATGCTATAGGCCATACCATCTCCTAAGCGAGTATGTACTTCGCTGCCAAACCCCCCGTGTTAAGAGAAACCACCGTATGTTGCTTACGGAACACGTATGAAAAACAATTTATCAAGATCATCCTCGTAGCCTTAGCGCGGCTTCGTTCAACAAAGTTCAAGCAGAACGAGAGAAATTTTAATGGTGAAGGACAATTAAAGACGATAGCGAACCAAACGCCGACATAGGTCCTTCGACTTCTTTTATAAGGAAGCGGCAATTTGTCCAGCATTTAGGCAAGCATCCTTGAAGTAACGGACATTACAGATTGCTGGAAATAACCTGAGCACATTTCGAATGAAGGACACAAACAAGTGCTAGGCGCGTTCTGTGCAGTCCTTCCAGTTGTCAGATACAGTTGTCTGCGTACGCAGGTAAACTTAAATGTTTCAGGTTTTGCGTCCGGTTCTATTATCGGACGTTACTTCGGATGGCTAGTTTTTTTCCTGCACCAAGTCAACTGTATTTAGATCACCTTAAGAAACCTTAAGTTTAGTAGGCGAGGCTGTTACCACCACGAGGACTCGTAGTCCTCCCAAATTCAGGTCTATGAGTTATTAGCTTCGCCGTTTTTCAGAAAGCACAAATGCTCGTAACTACATATGTGGACGCCAGGAAGGCTCGCCATATGGTAACTCCTTTTCTAAAATTATTTTTGGCGTTGGAACGGATATTATGGAGAAAATACATATCCAATTGTATCATTGCCGCGACCCCTACCATTTTGTAGATAGCTCAACACCGACCGTGTCGGACGCTTATAGATTATGTGCATCATTGATCATAAGTTAATGATCCAACAAAGCAACGTTTTGGTGTTATCTGTGTTTGATTTTCATTACTCTGAGAGGTTCGCTGGCAAAAGTTCATAACTATTTAGGCGTGGCCGCGGACGGGGACAACGTCAAAGTTGTCAGCTTTGCTTTTGCTTAGCCGCGACCCATGCCGACCCCTGAGAAATAATAGAGAACACCACAACACAAAGTGTTCCGGCTACCTCCAAAGAAAAATTGATAACTGACTGAGCCTGCTTCTCGAATCTCCTCCGACACCGTCTGTCTTACGTTACCAGTGGCCTAGCATCATTTATACGACAAGCCCAATTTCGATCGGGGCAGGCTGCACGCTTCCACAAATAGATCCGTAAAGAAGAGTCTGTGGACCCATGTTGGAGTAACACAGATTTGTGCTGTTCGCTGCTGTCGCGTTGAGATCGTTAACACCAAAAAGAGCAAAAATTCATTCTTCGACTAACATGCGAGCCTATAAAGAACGGCCATTTTGGAAGGGCCAAGAAGTCACAGTAGCCGAATTCAACATGTAAACTTTCTCGCTCAAATGTAAGCACTGAGCAAACTCTACCCGTCTGTTCGATATCAACAAAGTAAGGTAGGTATTCGAAGTCGTTTTCGGATTCGAATTGGACTATAACTTAGAAGGTGTTTCCTTTAAAGTTACCTCATTCAGCATATGTTTCCCTAGAGTACAATAACCTGAAAGAATCTATCCAGTTCTTCAGACCATCTTTCTTTCAATCCGGCTCCTATTGCGATAAAGTGTAAACGGAATTCGACTTAAAGCTGTTAAACTAATACAAAAGCGAAGTAGTTTACATTATCATTATATAATTATTATATTATTAATTATAAAATAAACGGTGAAAATTTGTCGATAAACAGTAACAATAGTAAGTAAATATGCCATGTGCAACAAGTTAGAGAAGGAAAACATGAAACTAAACTACTACTTAAAACCATTACCGACCTGTCTTATTTATTATTAAAGATGCAATTTAGCATTTCAAAAACAAGTACAGGCTCGGCCGATGGGAGTCATGAGCGAGAAATATTTTTGTTCTACGTCAAAACGCAAAGCGCGGACGCAAGAGTCTCCAAAAAGGGAATTATAGCACTCGGAAACCTCTATTAGAAGTTTCACGAAAGCTTCGAGTCACCTCCATACCACCATTAGTTACTATAACATTAGTAAGTTCATATCCATAGTTGTTCTCTATATTTTGTCCTGGCCGGTGTCCGCAAACATTAGAAACTCATGTCATTGGAATGTTTTTGCTAAAATCAATCAAAAAACAGACTAAATCCATACAGGAAGTGTGATCATCTTTTGTGTGTATCCATGTCACAGTGCAGGCGGCTCGTCCTTGTTTTCATTTACTGGCATTAGCTCCAACTCGTTGTCACATTCTTTCCACGGACATTTGCTCAGGACGCAAGGTTCGTGATTCACCGATTCAGGAGAGCAGCTAATGCAAAGCTCGGAACAAAAAATGAATCTCCGTCTTACGGACAGCTCATGTAGCTCGGCACATTGACAAAAGAAGCAAACAGCGCTAACGTCCCACATTTCCAGGCTGCGCCGTGGTTTCGAACCTTAGTACTGTTTCGTACGTAGTTATCTTTCGTGCTTGATACGTGTATACTTGTATTAGTACAAGGCCCTAACGAAACGTTCTCGTTTCAGGAACGTACTACAGGCTCGTACGATGACCTAGTGAATCATGCTACGTCCATAAATGTACCTTGACAACATTAATTTAAATCTGGTTCGACAGCTGTAGAGTAGGGAGCGTGAACGAAACTTTTGCTCGACATACTGCATCTAGATTACATCAAACGTGTTTCTTCTGTTACGTGCCGGGCTCATTTTGAAGTAATTAATTATAATTACCCAGGCGTGTTGAGTTGTATATGATGTTCACGTATTTGTAAGTTCTCTATTTTCTTTGTACAGATTGTCAATTTAGATGTTTTTCTCTGACGACAGTTTCTCGAGCCCTACGAACCCACGGAATGTTGATTATTGGAGTGGCCGATGAAAATGGCTTGTATTGGCTAAATATAGAGATTTGCTCTTTATATATATATATATAAAGAGCAAATTTACGTCTATACAGTTTTACAGACCTGCTCTCCAGCGTGCACGTCATAAATTAAAACTTTGCCTACTGCGGACTCGAGACTTGCGGTGCAATAATATTTTCTATCGCCTTATATACATTTTGAATTTGCAAAGCCAGAAGCAATGACAGGAAAAAATACGCCCGATTAAAGAACTGCCATTTTGTAGCTTCCTTGAGGACCATACAGTTATAGCGTAGCTTTCAGTTTGACGGACCGAATATCGACGGATCAGACGACAAAATGGTTGTACGGTAGAGAAAGAAGCATCTCGACATATGCACACGGTTCTCGTGTTAAGAAATTTGTCGGGGCAGTGATTTATGGCGAGCAGCTATCGTCTATAAGACTTTTTGCTTTGGTTCTGTTTTTCAGAGTTAATTTATACATCCATCAGCTAGTCGTCTTAGCATGCTTTTCCCTGAGCGGTTTTCACTATTCTCAAATACGTTTCAACTTTTTTTTCTCCTTGCGGCACAGTCGTTTACTTGTTTTCTATTCGATATGAGTTAGTATACAATGTTGCTACTCTATAGTCCCGTCCGTATGCCTTCAACTCATTCTGAGGAGATTTCTTTGTCACTTGCCAACATGCTGTCCAGGCTAGCCAGGGTCGTCTGCTGGAATATCCTTTTTATACCAAATTTGGATTGTCGCACTCACAGCGGGAGAAAGCCTTGAAATTCCTAAAATGGGTCTGTACGGTTGCTTTTCTACTTGTCACTTTTCAACATCGGGTACGAAATTTTGGTTCATCAGTATGAACTTACCTGCGGCATTTACAGTGTTTTCATAAAAATCTTCCTTTGGCCGCTTCGTCACCCCAGTGTATCTCAATGAATGAGTTCACTCTTCTCTGCCTCATTTAATCGGTTAAGCAATTGCAATACATCATACAATGATAGAGATGATTCTATTTTACCAACCCATCCCGGGAATCAGCTTGATGTGTCAACGTTGCTCAGTCGATTAGGTAACGTATGTCTTAGGTGTTTCTACACGGCATGGTGAGCAAATCTGGAAACTAGAACTGATCCTTAGCGAAGGATAACGAAGAACTCTGAAGGCACCACCGATCTGCCTACATTTCAACTACTAATTGTAGTTCAGTATCTCGACACAGCCGCGTATTGACTTAGCTAATACGTGTTCCAAGATCGTAACTCTGCTCACTTTAATAATGCGCCCACTAGCATAGTAATTCAGTCACAACTGTTGACAGCATTATCGTATAAAGAGCTATAAAGTAAACAATAAGATAGAGACAAAATGGAAAAGGGCGGGGAACAAAGTCGGATGGAAAATTAAAGCTAGCCAAGGAACTATTAACGAAGAGGCACTGGACTGCAGCTGTTCTATGAGCAGAATATACTATCAAGTCCGGCAACATAATTGTTAGAAAAAGCTCCGAAATTTCTACTATCTTGAGCGTGCTTCTCACTGCAGCTCTGCCATGGCGTCACACGCCGATAACAGCGCGTTGCCTAACAGCGCCGGCAAAAGCTTTCTGGCGAGAAAGTAAAGCGCACTACAAAAGCTTTGGGTGTGTTGTCTAAGGTCACAGCGGCTGGGGTCACGGCTTCGATCGATTGCAGTTCTATGACGCTTGCGGCAGCCGTTCGTAGCGATAAGCGGATCGGCGAGCTGCTCATTCTTTGCCGCCTCAGCAGTTCAGTTGAACATCGTACTTAGTTTCGCTAAAATATCTTACTATTTGTAAAAAAAAATGTTCGTAGGATGGAGCAAAGTTGGCCTCGACCCTCAGTAATGCGACTCTTTGCTGGTAAGCCTTGGTTCCGAACCTGAGGGTTTTACACAAGGGAGTGTCCCATTCACTGCCTATTCCTAAGACCCCGTGTTCATTTCGGACGGACACCCAAGGCACAAAGCTACCTCGCGTAGTTTGGCAAGTAGAAAAGCGCAGGCGACGAACGAGCGAGGGGTATTCATGGGGGGGGGGGGGGGGGGAATCAGCAGCCACGGTCGTCCGTTTTTATTGCAGTCATGTGACTGTAAGCTGTGGCGGAAACAACAGTCGAGTCGATGATGCTGGGGAGTGACGATGGCAATAGGGTTAGTGAAAGAGGACCTCAGTCAAGAGTATCGACGAGAAAGGCCCCATCTCCTGCATAGCCTCACGGCTGATCTTGCTCTAATTTGACTTTGTTGGCAATGTAGCACTGCGTTGGTGTCACCGCCTACTATAGGTCTAAGATTACGCGTCAGGGCAGCCAGCGCCTGACTTCTCGTAGCATATTCATTGACGGGCGTTCCCGTTGCCTGCTTGAATCGACTGTACGTCCGAGCTGGCCGCCCTGTCTAGGTTTGCCCGTGGCTTCTTAGCTGACTGATCGCTCTACCATGCCGCGATCATTGGCACGATCTGACCACCACGAGCCCACTGGTTTACGCATTCACGGAATAATACGCATAGGTCGGTGTCCTACGCACTTGCATCCTGTATTGTATTTCTATCAAACAGAGATATCAGATCAAACAGGAGTACTGCAAGGCTGGATACTGTCAACGCATTTAGTTAGTGTTAAAAGCGTGATTCGCTATATTAATATGCTTACTGTTTCTTTCGATGGTTAGTACATAAACGTATAATAATAATGTTATGTTTGCGCACAGAAATGCATATTCTCATAAGAAACGCCATTAGACAGTAGGCATGCATTTATGCTTCTAAAGAATGCCTGGACGTTGGTTTTGCCATTTCTGATGCAATTTCGAGCTATGTACATTTAATTTTAGGGAAATTATTTCGAATCCCGAGCAAAAATTGAGGAACGTCTGGCCTTGGTTCTTGACAGTCGAATCTGTCAAGTCTGCACGGATCTATGCACGCTTTCAAATAAGCTTCGTATATCTTCCCTTTGACATAACGTTTATGTTCGAGTCGTCCAGACACTTGCCGTCCTGATATAAAGAAAAAGTGCATAGTCAATGTTGTTTTTATTGTTCCAAGGTAATTGTGGTGCAACAATCTAGTGCAAGAATCGCCCTGAAAATTGTGTACATTGTTTAGTTTTACAAACTATTTTCATTTAGCCATACACTAAATGAACTATATGTAAAAAATATCCCATTGGCAGATACTAAAAAACTTTGTTTTTACAAATCAAAAGCTCTTTTACGATACACTTGTTGATTCTAATCATGCTATTATGTTATATTTTCACTTTTTTTGGTTAGTTGACTTTTGCTGACAATGGTATTACAACACAACGGTCATATCCTAGGATCGTTGCACTCCTGACTTTATTTTCCTGTCTCTGTGACGTTTTTTTGTGATGATAATGACCATAATACAATAGTAGGTATCCTTCTAGGATATTCATAGGGATAACCATGGCCAAGTCAGTTGGCTATGAATCAGGTCTAGTTCGTCGTGCCTTACCTAACTTAAGCGTCATCCATACGAACAGCATTGTTAGTTCCTTCTTCTATTCGTTAACCTTCTTAGACAAGCACAGCTTTCGTATCACAGTTGTCCTATCGGTCTAGCCGGTTTGTGTCAGTTCAAGGAACCCCTCCAGGTTTTTTAAAGAGACTTGTGTCTGGCCGGTAGTATACCATCACCTCATCAGCTTAGCCTACTGCTTCTATCTTCTAGGGTCTGCTGGAACTCTGCTGGATGTCTACCTTCCCTTTAAGCACCTAACTAACTAATGCCTCATTCCAGGGCCATTGCGATGGGGCTTTACGGTGTAAAGGAAGGTGGGGCAGAATGCGTTCGGCACTGACAGGCGGATGCCCCGTGACGAGGTCGCTAGCAAACTACTGCTTGTGCTGAAGAACGATGTGGGTCAGTAAGAGAAATGAGAGATAACCCCACAAATAGCACTTGTAGCTCGCCGTGAGGCGTTGCATTTGTTGCCTGAGGACTTGCTAGGATTTCTTTTAGTATTGGCTTAGCCTTGAGAGGTAGAGACAGCTGTAGCAGAAGCAGCAGCAAGTGATCTTCTTTAGCAAGAGATGCATTTTGTCATATACGATAGGAGTGCCTACCAACGAGAGCTCTTGCCAGAGAACGGTAAGCATCCCGTGCTGTGTCTGCAAACCGGGTAAGGCGAAGTGGATGACGACGTTTTATTGGGTTGTTGCCGAAATCCAACGTAACAGAGCAATATTTTCGTCTTAGGTACGTATTTGTCCATACTCGTATTATGTTCTTAGTTAGTTCGCCGTAGCAGCACCCATCTGGGCCCCATGATCCTGAAACAATGCTGTAAAAGTATAGAAACTCGGTAGAATAATAAAATATTATGTACGAAATCAATACGTACAAGGACCGTCATCCCGTTGATCGGATTTTCATTCGTGCATACGAACCTATTATGTATACAACCATTCCAAATAGACGTAGCCTACGCCGAGCTTGCGTGAGCTGTTCAAGATGATTTGGACCTTGTGTTTCTCCGCCTGGTGTCCAATTCAATTAACGTACACCAAACGTACTCCAGGCTTGCCGAGTAACACAAACAGCCAATTGCATTCTACAGACTCCGTTAGGATCCACATCACACAAACGAGACAGATGGACAGACGCCATATGTGCGTTCGCATTAACCCAGTGTCACAGTGCGCATTACATGATCTTATAGGGCACGGATTTTATGCAGGGCTGAGCATACTTAGCGAGCAGGGAATGGCTAAAAGACTAACGGGAAACGCGACATAGGAGCGGGAGGGAGACTCAGTAAGTTCTCAGGACTCAACTGCCTCTGGCACAACGCGAAGCCTCTTCGGCAGCTAAAGTAAAAGAAGCAACAAAAACGACTGGTGAAATGGAGAAGGGGAGAAAATGAAATCTAGAAGGATAACCTTAAGAATAAACGAATGTCTTGAATGAATGGATTTTTGAACGAACCTTTTATGTCCCAGGGGCAGTCCAAGCAGCGACAGTAACGACAGCTACAATAACTGTAATAAGGACGTATTTTGCTATTGCAATCGCAGCAGAAAACGCAGCAGAATAAAATGAAACAGGATCATCTCGAAAAATCCTTCTGTTTATCGGGAACAACTGCCGGACATAGTGTCCAAAATGGTGCGCCATCCTTTTCAAAAGATCCTTTGAAGGGTTGATTGTTGTGGTTAGAGGAAATATTGAAGACGTTATGCAGCTCCATTGAGAGGGTTTTTGGATATAATGTCTTCATTTAAACCTTGTGAGGAAACTTAGAGCCGAAACCGCTGCTACAGTCCACTAGCGAACTTGCTGAAATTAAGAAAGTATAACAGCTAGGCAATATGTGCTTGAGCGCAAATTTGTTCTATACGTAATTAATGCGGATCAAGTGAAAGTTATTTTTTGTCATCAAAAGGAAAAGAAAATTTATGAACCTGATGAAAATTCCTAATCTATTTGGTGTAGTCCTTACAATCAAGCATCGAACAATTTAACCGGAAATGTATGCAGCCTTGATGACGAAACAATATAGTTGAGTACTTTTTGGTGCACAGGCACCAATGTGGAGGATCAAAATAAGCCAAGATAATAAGCTGTTCAGAATGCGAAGTATAACCTTTGTCTCAAATGAATAAGAACCTATTTGACATCATCTTTTAATGCTGTATAATTTGTTTTATCATAACTTGCTTTTCATTCATTGCGCGTCCATCGTGTTTTCGATTTCGGTCTCTTTATTTAGTTCGTGCACTTCGGCTTGTCCCGACAATAGACGCAAACTTTATAGGCCTTTGCTACCACCCAAGTTTATTTGCTTTGCAAAACACTCTAAACAGAGGTACTTGATGAGGGAGTAGAAAGAACAGTTGTGGGAATGTGCTTGCTGTCGAGGCTTTCCATGCAAAGGCAGCAGACCTCGAGATGGAAGAGGGATCAGCAGTGACTAATATGGCCAGCCGGTTTGTATTTGCGCTTCACTATGGATTGGCTCGAGTGCCTTAACGGCAGCGACGACAATTTTGCCCCTATAAAAACGACAGCAATAGAAGAAGCTTTAACGATGAACGGTAAAAAACCCTTCCATTAAATACGGCAAAGATAATAGAAATCCCTGTTACAATATATTCTGCATTGTGGGGCTTCGGAAAATGCTAGTGTAGCTCTTTGATTAGAGTTGCACTGACAGAAAGCGGCAACTCCGAAGAGTCTCCAAGACCGGTGCCGGCCATCGGTGCCGAAATTGATTAACGATGCTGGCCTTGAAGCCTGTCATACGACCACAAACACACGCAGCCGTCGACCCATTTGTCCGTCCAACTTCCACACGAACCAAGCAGTTTACGCTCAAACACATATACACTATTAACACCTTTACGTGATGCTACTTCATGTTGTGCTTGAAGATGTTGGTCGAACAATGGGCGAAGTGACACTCGCAAAATTAACGAAAGCCCGTGACAATGCTCTTGCCACGGCTGCTTTAGTTTAGTCAACGCTGGGAAGCAGAACTACATGGTATAGAGGAACGGCCGTTGGGAACAAACATGGCAAAAGAGGAGAAGGGGAAAAAATTAAACGCAGGTCTCCTACTTGTTGCGTATGGTACTGAAGCAAGCGTTTTATTGGGGCACTGCTATGAAATCCGCATGTTCCTGGCTAGAAGCAGCGTCTCCAATGCTAATATGGCGGTGCTAAGGGCTGTACAAGGGCAAGCCATACCGAATTGACGCTGGGAACGAGCCCATAAATATGTGCACTCGGTAATAGCACTGGCCTAGGGCATTTGAAGCTTTTGCAAAGATTGCGCTACAGAGTAATCATATGATCAGAATATCAATATTGGAAGATTGTGTGTTGAATCAAATGAGAAAGCAAACATGTAGAAAGCACAGTCCATCAGTCCACGTCGTGCGTCAAGGTGGGATAACAGCTGTGGTTCGTATTTTTTAATAAGGCGATATGTTTTAATGTATTTTTTACTTATTTCTTAATTTTTTTTTGCATGTCTGTAGCATCTATTCAAACATCCGCCTGCAGCACTTAGAGACTTAGATCAGAAATACGATAGTATAATACAGATAAAAGTAAAGAGACCTTTTCAGTTTATTTTTTTATCCACGCTGGAGCAGAAATAGTGCCTAATGCGTTTAAAAATAGTTCTACATAGTGAACAACTTGATTTTGTTTTGTTTTTATTGGAAAGGTTTCGCCGTAAGTTATGTCCATGAAGCAAAGCAAGCTTTACGATGTGGCATTTGGACAATAACTTGCTGTAATAGTTCTATTTATTTATATATTTTTATTATATACTATAAAGTACCTAAAACTTGTGTTTACTAATATAATATAATACATATATATGTTTTGTTAGAAAAAGATGTAAACTGATTTTAGCCGAACAATATATTTTGTTAGCTGCGTTCGGGCCTCACTTGAAACAACGACAAGATGTTGGAAGTGTGCAAATAGATTTCGATACGGATCCCTATTTCGATACGAATGTTGTACATCTGCCTATTATCGTCTCACTTTTAGAAAATTAATGTTTGGGTTCAAGACCGGCTACGAGAAGTCAATTTGACTAATTTTTTTTTTGAGTTCGCACTAAAATAACTTGGGAGGCAGCAGACCCAGTATTCCTACATGTTCTACGCGAAATTTGAAATCGTCGATGGCATTCCGGGCTGAAAGTTGCCTGATTATAGCATCGACCGAATCGGTAATTGATATGTGACTCTGGACAATTATGTGAAGCATCATCATAAGTTGCTGAAGTTCTTGTGCGATTCAAGAGACGCTTAAACATATAGAATGGGGCAAACATCTCTTGACTAGTTCTGTCTTTAGCTTACAATTGTACCGCACGCAGTATACCTCACTTTTCACATATAAGAACAACTTGGAAGCAGAATTTTTCAAACTTACCACATTTTCCATACATTGATATGAAAATGTAACTGCGTATGTAAAAAAAAACGTGCATAAGAAATGTATGAGATCTATACACGTTTTTTACTATTGCACCCGGGAAAGGCGGGACAATCTTGCAGTGCGTCAAACAAATAACCGAACAAATTTTTAAGTAGCGACTGAAGGCTGAGGTTTAGGCGGTCCACGCAGTGAGAGGTGTCGTGATTGTCTGATCGATTGTCTGAAATAGCAATTTAATAATTCGCTTTTTACAGTTTCGGATATCTTCTAGACTGAGCGCGTATAGATCGAGATATCTAGGTAAACGACGGGACCCAAGAGGGGCAAAATCTTTGTCGGAATAATGAATTGTCGTGCGCTCCCAAACCCTCGAGGCGATTTGCGGCTCGTCGAAGTAAGCTTAGCCACCGATTCAGGGATGCCTCTGACAGCTACCCCTGATCAGTTCTTTATTTGCTATTTAAATCTTTCCCAGCAGTCGTATGTGGGCGTGGGTGGTGTTTAGCCTACCACTTGATTTCAAACATAATAAAAAGACATAGCGTGCCTGCTCGGCTTGCTGAGACAGGTCGGAACGTATCGATGTTGTTGCCCACATGTCTTAAGTTGTCGACCTCACGATTCACTGGCCATCGTATAGTTAAGCTACCAATCTTCCTACGCTTTAACCTTCAACAATACCGCCTACAAAGTGGCTCGTTTAGCCGACGAACACTCGAAGCATTCAAGATTTAGTTTCAGACTGCCTTTTCCTGCGAATGGGTTTTACTTGAATTTTTTCAAGTAATAGGATCTAGAACAAAATATGGACGCGAAATAAACTACCGAAAGAGGAGTTATCCAGCCAGCTAGCTAGTCGTTAGTTCAGTTGTGCTGTCGCCGATGAATCCCCTAAGTCACTTGGCCTTACGATAGGTTGTCGGTGCAAAGGGAAGGACAGTGGGGCAAGGAGCACGAGAAGTGAACGCACAGGATTCTCAACCTCCTCTTCATGTGCAACAGTCGACGAGCTTACTGTGCAGCCAGCTGAACCGCTTCTACCAATGTGAAGTAACCATAGGCAGGCGAAATTGAGTGTCAGCTATCGGGTGAGGGGATGCATCAGAATCCGAGGCCGGCCACAAACTACCTACACCCGTGCACGCTGCCAACTATCCTGGGAAAAGGATAAGTTAAAGAGATTAGCATTAAATTCAAAATCACCGCTGCACTCTGTCGTAGTTTCGTTCGAATCTATATTTGTGGCTTCACCCAACCAATGCCAGCTGGAGATAAGCTAGCTGAGTTAAAATCTATCATATTTCTGCCACTGCTACCAGTTTCCCGCCTCTTAGTTTCTTGGCAATTTAACTTACGATAGTCAAGGAGCGAAACCTAAATAACGTTCGAATCACTAGAACGGGTGGCCGATTCACGGCTGTAACTACCGCCGACTTTCCTATTTCAATTCTCCTATTGAACGGTGATCTGTATCCGGGTCAAACGAAGAAAGAGGCTTTAAGGCAAGAAGCCACCACTGGTGTCGCCTCAGTGGTGCCAAAGCTGGACAAAACGGCGCGGCCAATATGATTACGGCGTCGTCTCGGCGTAGTAGCGAGTCAGCAAAAGGCACGAAATTAATGACAAGTGCGTTTGGCAAAAACGCAAGAGATCAAAAAGTAGCCAGAAAGAGAGGTTGTTGCAGCTTGGAAGTCAGCAACAGAATCCTAGTAACCTCCTGCCTCGGGCATCGACAATCTAAGGGACTGTTGTTATTATGCCTTCTTCTTTATTTTACTGGTTGTTCTTTAATCGCTGCATCCTTCGTCACTCTCGTCTCTCTAGCTGAATTATTTTTGTTTCTGTCTGCTTTTGCCTCAGTACGTTTGCCTCATGGCGTGGTACCGGTGCATAAAATGCTCTAAAAAGCGGTGCCGCTTAGATCAAACTTCTACACAGGAGTGACGATGCCAGGTAACTGCTGGAGATACTAGCTGCCTCTAGCTGTTTATGGTTGAGTTGCGGTTAGATTTGCGTAACAACAGAAATTCTCTTCGTTGTTTCCCCCTCAGAAAATAGAAGTCTCGGCATATGGCAAACAAGCGAGTTAGTGAGGCGTCTTGGCTCTCCATGATGAATACACGGCAGTGAGCGTATCATGCGACTAGTACCGCAGTGCTCATGTCCAGGAAACCTTAGCAGCGAATTTAGGGAGTGTCCTCATCTGGAATACCTATAATTAAGACCTGAGTAGTAATGCTGGTAAGCGACATCCTCGGGGCAAACGGTTCTGTTCCTTCTACGCCTTTGGCACACAGATATTTCCTGTCTGCCTGCCTGCATCTTTCTATGTAACTGCGGTTATTTATAGTATTGTGACCTAGTTCTCTTTTTTATGCCTTAGGCACGCACTTGAACTACTACGACTGTTCTCCGTCCGGACGAAATTATGGACAGTACATTGACTCGGCCAATGTACATATAGTGTATACACACCCACGCATTCATATACTACACGTATAATGGTGTGCATTGCTATAAATTCAGTTAAAGTTTCAATGAAACCGCAAATCCTGCGAATGAAGGAAGACGGCAAGTTTCCGAGACGCGCCCCTCGAAAGAAATAGGTCCTCGTTAATCCCCCGACATATGAGACATACGTGAGCAACAAGCATGTGCCTCCCCACATGTTTTGTTTGCTGTCCGCATCTGTTTGCGTTGTTTTCTTCCGCGCCCCCTGGCTATACTAAATTTACTTTCTCTGACGTTTTCCCTCCTGTATGCTTAATGTAAAGCTGCAACCGCGGCTAAAGCCTTGATATTCCTAACTGTCACCGCCTCTCCTTTCCGCCTCTCCTTTCCTCGTCTCTCCGATCTGTCAATCTCGCCGATCCGGACTGCAAAGAAGGACGTTGACACACCCCAAATGCGACCGAGAACCTCGTGGACGTCAGGCGCTTAATGGCTATAGGACACTCGCTCACTGCTCTCATTGTCGCTCGGTCGGTTCGCACATATGGGAGCTTACCAGGGGTTGACTGGACCGGAGTTGATGTCATCGCCATGTTACTGCTTGCTTCCGGTTTTCGACGGACAGGGTAGTAGTCCGATCGCTCAGCTTTGCCTCGCCTACATACGCTGACGGTAAATGCACGCGCTGCAATCGCACTGGCTTCTAATGACGGACAATCTGAACTCTTTGGCATCCTGTTCCAACAACTGCTTTGCTTTCCATATGTAGCTCACACCAAGGGAGACAAAAAGAGTGTAAAACGAACTTGAGAGTAGCTTTACTCTGCGGGTTAAAGCGATAGGTGGAAAGCATAGAGGACGTAATTATCGTTCCATTTCTCCCTATGCACCTGCGCTGCGTGTCGTTGCGTTTTCCGTACCGCTCTTTAGTGAGGTGATAAGGGACTACTTTAATTCTCATCTTATCCAGTCTTTGTTTAACCTCCACTGACCAGAAGGTTATCGACGCGACCCAGCCTTCGTGGTTCAGCGGGCGGGTAGACAGGCAGGCTTTGAATCAGACGGCATTTTCTCGGGCATTTCAGCTTGCCATTTAGAAGCCAGAAATTGTCTTAGTCCGCTTGCGCTAACACTCTCTTTCTCGCATGTTTTGTCTTCCTTCTGTCCTACTTCACCCGTTGTTCGCTTGGCACCAAATTTCAGTGCAATCCACCTAGCACTGTTACGCAATAAAACAAGGCCTAAAAATTGCTTTCTTATTGGCTTATACGTACATACTAATCAAAATCAAATCATCCACAGGTAACAGATGCGCATGCGTGCATCCGTAAAATGCAAGCTCATCTTGAGGTTGTAGAGAAGCAAGCGAATTAGGAAAGGCATTTTTAGTTTCCTCAGTATAACGTGTCTTCGGACTGAGACTCTTTGACAATTTCCAGTTGTTGTAATGATAAGCTCTTGGTAGAAAGCTGCAACCGATACGAAACGTTGCCAACGTAACCTGAAATCACGGTTTTTTCATATTATATTTAATAGCTACAATCGAACGTATAGCACACGAGTGAGTGATGTGCTAAAATAACAATTATTGAACAATTGTAACTTTACCAAGATGGGATTACAGGCTAAGACGCTACGAAAAAAAGCAAATTCATCCTTACATCAATTTCATGGTCTCAGTATAGCTCGCGGTTAGTGGAGCTGAGATATACAACAAGCAGCAGTAAGCAATTTGTTTAACTAGCAATTAGCTTGATTTCCAGTCTCCTAACTGAAGTCGCTAACAGCCCATGACGGCTCACAAGCAAGATAAATCTACCGCTATTTTTTTTTATTAGCCCAGGGTTCTCGGCCATTGTTAATTACGCAAAATACGTATCGCGATATGACGTAAGTACAAACGAAAAAAAAAATAATTATGTAGTACATGTACATTTAAAAGGTATGCGTCAAAGTATTTTGCTTTACTCATTTAACAAATTAATATGGTATGACATCTTGACACAAAACAGAAAGGAAAGCACTACTAACCCTTGACACGTCACCAAGCCGAAGTTTTCAGCAGATCAATTCATGAATTTACAGCATACAAGCGGAATTCAGTTCACCTAAAGGTCCAAAGTCGATATGCGGTATCGAAATAGTAAAGGTGGCCTTCACTTAAATTAGGTAAAAGGACTCAACAAACTATGTGTATGTACACAAGTTGGATAAAAACAGAAGCGCCTATACTTCTACAAGTATCTAATGCAAGCAAGAAAGGTAAATGGAAGCCTGGGACAATTTACAAAAGATTACTCGCGCTATAGACGAAGGTTGTGCTAGAAAACCTATCTCAAGTGGAGTAACGTTGCATTAGCATGTTTTGTAACCTGAACACCATCGAGCAGACGGCAAGTGATCTCTTGAAGGCTGGAACAAAGCGACGTCGCATTGTTACTCATTTTTTTCCCTATTGACAACAATACGAGGCCTACTTTGGACCGCATTTTAACAAAGCCTAAATAAAAGTACTTTGGCCTAAGTAAGTGCATTACAACGTTGTTCAGCAAACTCTACTTTTATAGGCTTACCAATGTCGGTGGATACTTTCACCCTGGCAAGCACTCGATGCAGCAAAGATGGATAGAATAGTCCATCGTTGCGATCGACGAGACATATTTCTATATGTCTCATTAGTCGTCAACGGCAAAATGTACGATTTCTTTTCTAATACAATTGTTGGTAGCCTTCTGTATTCTACTATGAAACTAAAGGCCTACTACTTATCGCTAGAACCTGTCAATAGCAGTGAGGTGACCTATTGTAATTTTATTGATGGTTAGACTGCCAGTCACAAAACACGTGACCTCCCTGGACAGAATGGACCGCGAATGCTAAAGGGTGACACGCGAATCTCCCCCATCATACAACACCGACAAATCGCATCGCCCGCAACGAGCCCAGAGATGCAGAGAAGGAACGATCGAATTCCTACCGTTGTTGGCAAAGGACGACACAATCCGTTCATCGATTTTTGTTTGATTTAACCTTTCATGTAGTGCGTTTAAGACTATATCGCGTTCGTGGCGAGGGTTCCTTACGTGCTTACATCAACTTCGACTGAAAATACGTTTAATATTTTTTGATGATCCTTATGAATAGGACGTTCAAAAACTAGCATTATTTGAGCCAAAGCTTTTTTTGTTCCGTCATATAATAAACATGATTATGGACCAGCAACGCTACGACAACGTATTGGCAAGCAAATCATATACGTATGTCTATATAGTCGGCGACCACTCAGGTAGGGTTCGAGTACCGATATCGAGGTTTGGAAGATTATATCCCATCCAAGCTTCTGTTGTAAGAGAATCCCTTAAATTTAGCTCGTCCAATTTATTAGGGTCAGATGCTATTCAAATATGGTTGAAATACTGTTAGGAGACAATCCACTGAACGACGAAGAGCACTAGGTCGCGTGCGAAATAGGTATCCGTCGTTGAGTAGCATGCATAGCCCGCAATGGATAGCTTCCGGATAGTAAAATCACACGAGTCCTTTGAATTCTATAATCTCGGTAGCATTTCAACTAATTGGAACTTTACGCTGATCTCATATATGTCGAATTGATTAGTATCTGAAGTCACGCTGTTGTTACTCGTGACTAAATACTTGCATTATTTTATATATATATTATGTGTATTAAGATGTTTTTATAATTAAAATTTGCGTTTGAAAAAGGCGGGAAAATTATTATCGGAACCGTTCTCCGCCACTAGTCTGTGGTCACGCGCGTCCGCCATAAGATAACCAATAAATAACAGAAAGAATGCATGAAAACGAATAATTTGTTATTTTTTTCTAATAAAAGAAATTCCAGCTGATAGAAAACGACGACCTACATCTACTTCACGGTACAGGTTTTTGCGTCGAGCTACGTAATAGAAATGGTACTCGTATTAACAGTCGTTTTTTTCACTGGCACTTTCTATCCGCTTAGTACATCATGTCTTAGGCATTAGGCTTGAGCTGTTTGGGAGATGCTGTTCATGATAATGCTAATTCGTTTCAATATCGGACTGTGTTTATTGCTGAGGACAGCAGTAGTTAGCTTTCAGAGTTTTTGAGCATTCAGATAGAAGTTCTGCTCTAGCAGTATTCTGTAGAGCTGTCAAACTTCGATAGCTTTTTTCGGATATAAAGTTAGTTGAGACGTCGGGTATTCCATAGTAAAGAAACGAACTAGCTTGTTGTATACCTATTCAATCTGATAATAATGTATATTTTTTTCACAATAACACACAACTACCTTCAACGGATAACTATAGCTGGTTTGATGATCCGTTTCGAAGCGTTACCCATTTAACTCCGAAACAATAGAATAAGACATGATTGAACAAACGCCAATCAAGTAAAGACCTATCTATATTGATTCTATACATTTCGGAGAAACAACAAAGACAATTATTTGCGCCTTCTTTAGGAAGGTCTTTTAGGCTACGGAACCGTCTGACGTTGGCCGATATAGAAGTCAGACTGATCGAAGAACTAATAAACCACAAAGAATATAAAAAAGAAATACCTAAAATGCTTTTATTAGATTAAATTCTTGCTGAAAAAGCAATAAATAGTGCTGAGAGGTTATTATCGATATGCGACACAGTAATAACATATTATTTACGTAACTATTTGTATCAAACCCCATAAACGATTGTATATGGCCGGTTGCTAGAAATAGCCAATTTTTTTCTTTTGCTATTGTAAAAATCTGCAAATGTTAACTAGCTTAGCTGGTTAACATCGGAATATCAGATGTAGGCATCGATCATAGCGACTTTGGAATGGAAAAGATTTCATATTTATGTATCATACATCTTTACGGTGTTTTTCTTCTCTAAGGCGTTAGACTGTGTGACGCTTTGAACTTCCTTCGTCGCTTAGGCGAGGTCGACAATTGGTCTAGTAAAGGGATCGAAACAACGCATCCTTCCACAGCGGCCCATAATCACAGAGACAGCCGTTACAGGACGAAACCTCTCGCCGCTGTGTTATCAGAGCAGAAGTTTGTATACAAAGTACTGCTCAGCTTCATGTGTGAGAAGAATAACTCACGCGTGTTGACTTGACCTTTTTTAGCACCATACGATATCTAAGGAATCGACTTCATAGACACGTATCGGCGTGTTTGAGAATAGCTGAACGAGACTATGAGTTTCTGCTGCCAATATATAGGCGGAGTCGAAAGTGACGACCCTTATAAATAGTTTAGCACTGAGAATCTCTAGCGACCTTATTTCTTGGCGTCTAATCTTTTTATGCTTACAAGAGCGTGGTTACGCCTAGCTAATAATATATATATGTATATATAATTTTTTTGTTTTTTATTGCCTGTGTAAAGGTTCAGTTTATGATGTTAAGCCAAATACGTTTTTGATTATCATTCTACGCGTAGACTCAGATCAGCGTGAATTATTTTTCGTACAAATAGTGTTCCGCAACATATTGAAAACAACAAGAAATAAGCATCTCTCGATAACAGCGGAAATGCCGAGGTACGCCGGAAGATTAGCTAATGCAATGCTTAAAGCCTATATAAAAGATGTCAACCTGCTGAAAATAATTTTTTACGCAACACAGACTTTTATAATAGAACTCTGTGAAAGACTATTACCCTATGTTATTTTATAGCGTACAATTTTTTTTACTTGTTTTTGAAGTGCATTTGAAACAACCTCGTTGAACAGAGCGAACGACCAATGGGACATTGCAATATGAGTGCTTCTAATGACTGGAACAAGTTCATTTGTTACGGGTTGATCGAAGGATTGCGTATCTGATTTAGCCGCTCATCTCTTGGAACTGGCTAGAAATGTGGCGCTCCCGTTCCAGTCAGGCTTCCTGCAAAAAAGTCCTTTGGTTTTGGCTAACCTTTACCCCCTAGGGCCTCGTAACGTCTGGTCTGGAGTTGTTTTTAACACAATTCCGAAACTGCGGCGAGATGTGCTTCGCTCAATCTCGTAGCTTCACAATTATAACTGTAACTTTGACATCGTTAGCATACTCGTAGAATTTGCTGTTTTTTGTTTCTACCGTTTTTGCCTCCTAGGACCCTAGCGATCTAATGTCTCAAATCGTGGTTGTCATCCTGTTATTTTCTCATGTACTCATATAAAAGCTAGTTCTCTCATAAATGCAGCTAACTAGACATAAACGATGTGGGATGTTGCTTTCCCCCGCATGTTTTATGAGCTGAGGCACATAGCTACGACAATAATGAAGGTGGTGAGGATATACTCGCAGCTCTCCTGTTTTAGGCAGTTATTATGCAGGCGTAAGAAAGTACACTTAGGTAAAGGTAACTATGTTCACACGGGGACCTCACTACCCTGATTTGTTATTTGGAACAAATCGTATTTGTCGTTTTGCTAAGTTACCTTTGCAATAAAGTTACTACTGTAGTACTTGTATTCATCACTAGCTATATATATATGCTGATCCACATGGGCGGGCCGAGGAGAGATGTTGCTGATAATCGTCCACAGCGTCATCGGTCGGCTGGACAGCGTGTGACAAGCAAAAGGCGGCCGGCAAAAGCAAAGCTTCATTGCGTGTCCAAGCTGTTCCGCTGGAGATCCACCAAACACCTTCAAGGGCAATAATATGCCAAGATACAAAAGGACGGTACTTGCCCCATTTTTCCTTTTATAGTCCCCCCTCCCCCCCGCTCTCCCTGCCCCCCCCCCCCCCCCCCGTTGTGACCATCTCATCACCGCATCACCATGCAGCTACCGAGAGGGTAGCGCTGTTTGTATGAAAGTCAGAGGAAAAATTGCTTCGGCTGAACCGGGGGACCAAACACGCAAGATAATACGCACTCTATCCTCCCAGTTGTGGCTGTTATTATTGCTATTCTTAGTGTTGTAGTCTCTTTGAACACACTAAAGGGTAAACATTATCCCCTGGCAACTAGCTTTTTCCGGCAGTCTCCAGTGCGCAGAAATAACGCACGGGCTTCCAGACAGACCGTCGTCATAGGCGCCTCACTAAGCTAGGAACTACATAGCAAGCCGCAACAGGTAGGGATACGCACATATTTCTTTTTGAGCATCCCAAAACCCATGTTGTGTTGCAGGGTGCTAAACCTGAAAATCTGCCCGTTCTTACTGTTTTCGTACCCATGTCGCCCACGCCCTAGTAGATAACATAATAAAAGAGGACTGAATAAACAAGAACGAGAGAGCGGGAAAAAGATAGAGCCATAAACTAGTATAGTGGCGATCTGCTTCATGTAAAGGCCGCTTAGCAGCGGACGTTTTCCCTTAACCCGCTTTCCGTAGTGGTTAGTTTATAATTCCTTCGAAGAATATTACCGGTTTTTTCCCATATTGTTGCGTTTGTTCCCTTCCTCCTGATTTGGTTTGAGCAAGGCCCACCCAGCCCAGATGAGCCTAGTCTCGCAAAAGCTAACTAAATCAAATTCTTTCATGCACGAAGCGTCTGTTCTCGAGCCATTTTTTTCTCTTCGAGCAACACTATGGTTTGCAGTTGCCATTTTCCTTTAGGTTGCATAAAGGGCCTGAAGCCTCTATATTTTTAAGACCCCGCTGCATCCACTAATAGCAATAACATGCATAGTATTAGTAGCGGCCGTAACAATAGCAAAAGCACCCGCGAGGGCGACACTCTGCCGAAGTACTTGGCCTACGGGGAGCAAGAAAAAGCTTCGATAAAGTGCTGAAGCCAGGCTTCATCGCTATTCTCTTTGTCTTATTTTCGTGGGAATTCGATAGTCGACTAATGGTAAGGTTGTAATGCCTAACCAAAAGGGTAGCGCCGGACGTAAAACTCGAAGCACTTTAGTAGAAATTGAAGCCGATGCAAGCATCATAATCGTTGAGTGACGTTTCGAAGGCGAGATAGTGTAACGTGCTTACGGGCTTACCAAAATTGAAGGGTCAAGGTCTGGGCGGCAGTATTTTGAAAACTGTGGCTGCAGACCCTATCGGTGCTGTTGTTGCTAGCGGTGACGGTCGTTTTAAGCGAGAGGGGGGGGGGGGGGGGGGGATCAATGATCTAAAGGAAGACAGGCATGCAGCCCTGTTTCGCGACGGGACGAGGGGCAAGCATCTAGAAGGGCAACCTGCTCTGTTGGACGCAAATCCAGCACACATCTATGAAGAAGGTTCTCTGTGCTTCTGACCCGTTTCCTCCATCGTTAACCTTATACGATAGCTATGCAGGTTAACTTGTATACAGGCGGAGATCTAGGGATGCATCAACGTATGGGTGGCGTGAGGACCCCTCTTAGGGTTCAGTGGGCTGGGTTTCTATCGCTGAGAGCAATGCAGTAGTGCTACGCGGCTAGCAACAGACACTCAAGATGCACTAGTAGCAGCTTTTTCGGTCCCTGGCAGAAACATGGGTGGTCGCTGTGTTACCCATCTCGTTGGCAAGACACTTACAGAACTATCAGCCTTGCAAAGGCTGTCATCTCGTTGCTGCTTTGTGGCAGTTTCTTGACTGTAGGACGTTCCTCTTGGAGGTAAAAAAAAGAAGAACTAAAAGACAACAATAGAATAAGGATAGGCGATTCGAATCGAATGCATGCATCTGTTAGATACAGCAGATGCCATCTAAAATAGAAATTGATGAAACAGATACGCTCTAGAATATCCTGCCGGTTCAAAACGACTCCGAGCTGTGGGTTTCGTGCAGCAAGCATTTGTGCTAGCTTTACTCTAACTTTATTGGGGTCTCAAAAAGTGAGCAACGCAATTTCTGCGAGTAATCAACTCTATTGTATACATCTTTTGGCGCTTAAATCGCAGTAGTTACGAATGAGCGAGCCTACCCATAGCTGACTTTGATGAGTCTGGCGGTGACGATCAAGCCATATCTAGCGTAACTAGCTGTATCGTCAGTCTCTGATCAGTGAAGCTTTGAGAAGATAAGGATATCCCATTAGTCGGTGTGATTATCATTAGACCAGTGAACAGGTCCTCATCTTGTAGATATCCACTGTTTTTGATTGAAACAATACGATTCATTATTATTAGCAGTTTAGCCTTATCTCTGTATTTTAAATAGCCATAGAACAATGAAAAAGCTGACGATCGCTGTGACTTTTCAAAACTAAACGAGTTCAAAAACAGATACTAACTATGGAAAATCAATCATTTATATAAAATGCGAGTGTTTGTGTGCGAAGCCAGAGATAAACGAGGTATTATTCACTGTGAAGAAAGAGTCACGATCGTGGAAATTGACATAACTTTTATGGGAAACATGAGATATCTTAAAATAGGTGTTCCTTCTCAATGTATCAATATTAAACGAAATATTGTTGAAGATTGGTCAATGATTGAATTATGGATAAAATTCAATATACGAAATGGGCTTCGCTGTCTACAGCGTATGCAACATCCTAATTCGTAAGTGTATGACCGTCGAGCTATGGGCTGATAAAATATGATTTTCTTATTATAAAAAAAAATACCTTTATCAACCAAAACTTCCAAGAAGATACGGAATATTTTATTTTGGTTAGCTTAGCAGCGTGTATTTCAGTAGCTAAAAAAGCAATATAATTAATGGCTGATTGGGTTTGATTTCTACAAAACAGAAATGTGTTTTTTACTATAATGATACTCCATTTCCTCTTTTTATTACTATTATTATTATACATTTGAAATGCAAGGCTACCCAGACCTGTGAATTTCAAATAAATGGTTTTCGAACAAGATCCGTGAATTATTTCTACGTTTTAATAAGGCATTGGTTTTCGACGTAACGACCGGGGAGCGTAAAATGGCACATTCACTTAGTTTTTATTATGACCGCATCTTATGTTGCCCAGATCTTTATTGATCTGTATCAGACCCTTGTTGGGAAACAGCGTATTGCGATCCTATAGTTCAATATTGTATCTGGCTGTAATGAAAAGTGGTATATAACACATTGTATACAATAGTAGCTCATTTACCCATATCCTGCTTTGTGATTGTTACTCTACTACCTTGTAGAGCCCCCGAGGTGCAATTAGCGCTTGTTTTGTGTCGGCCTGCCACGAATAACGACGCTAACAACTCATACAATTTACGGCCAAGCGACCCACATTGACAATCACAACGGTCCAGCTCAAAGAGAACCGCGAGGAGCCCAACAGGGACAACCAATGCCCCTCACGAACTTTTGTTAAACCTGATTCAGGGATAGGAACTGGGTCGGAAACAGTTGCAACGCGCCTGCAGGTAGTCAGGAGCGAAAGTGATTGTTCTTCAGTCCTCAATCGACCTAACTACGTAGGCTTCTCGTCTGGGTTGCATGGACCGGTGCTTTGTCGTATAGCAAGATTATTCTACTAACGATGAATAAACAAAAACGGAATCGATTTCAAGCTCCTTATCAACACTGCCAGCAGTCGTAGTGCGTACAAGTTAATTAATTATTTAAAAATATGTACATTTCTATTTAATTTATCAAACTTTTTTATTACATTATCATAGACTGATTATATATATGTATTCCTGTCTAAGCGTAGTGATATTCTTATGCATAGCTATATGCATGAGTACTTGTGCATGGATTAATACGTGCTTCAATATAGCACAGCGTTCGAATATATACAGATAAATAGCAATACAGGGCGCAAATACCCTAATAGTAAGAAGTATTAAGGAGGCACAGACTCTTAAAATAAGCCGATTACGCGAGTAGTAATATGATGTTTTCGCGTTTTTCTCGATACTTGAGCCGTTAGGCATTACTGCGGATGGCTGGCTCCTGTCAACATAAAACAAAGATGAAGGTTTATACTCGGATTCAAACCTAGTCAGCCGTGTCCTGAGTAACCAAAAAAAGAACGATTATCATCGTCAAACGCATATGGTCATGATATCTGCCGGTAGCGCTGAATGGCATTTTTTTTTTTGCCAGAAACCTATATGCCTCAAAAATTTCCCAGCGGCTACAAAGCGTTTGCTCTCTCTGTTCGGGCAATGTTGTACATTACTTTCAGATAGCTTTATCGTAATTCCTAAAGCATTATATAGTCAGCGTCAAAACTAATCTTGAAGAATCTGTGATTTTATAGGGCAGCTATTGCCAACAGTGATTGGGGATTCGTCAAACCTCAAGATTTGCTAAAAAAACAAGCAGGGAAATCGAGACTATACTTCTAATCAGACCATAAATAACAGTGTCTATGGTCTTCTAATAGGCAGCCATATAATGAACTCATTCACCTGGGTGGAAAGAAGATCAGTGTGTGTGGCAGTGACTTGCAACGATCCTAATATCGGCTTGCGATTGTATATATAAGATATAAAGCGATTGCTTGATTATGGGAAGGTGACACCGTTCCGCGATAACATTACTTGATGATGAAATAAAAACTGTTGACCGTAACAATATGACGGTATCATAATGTTATTAGGTAGCATCGTACGAGATGCTTCGGTTTAATACCTTATACCACTAGAATATAACGGATAGGAAAAGTTTATGCTGATTAGTATGATATGATGCTAGAACAGCCTTGCAGCTCGATTTGATAATTACTTGTTTAAACTTCGTTGTGCGTTGTGAACATAGTTTTTAAAGACCAAAAGTTGATCAGTGACGCGTTTCGCTGATCAGTCGATGCTTTCAGTGCAATGAATCCGACAACTTCCTGCCCAACTCTGATGGTGCAGCACGATGGGCTTATACTGTTAGCGCCAAAGGAAAAAGCAAAGTCACACAAACGAATTGGTTGATTGTAGGGACGTTGTTTCTTGAAGTATTCACAGGCATTTTCTGCTTCGGTCCATTGGCTCATCCGCGGTTGCCCGCTTATGGCCGGAGCTTTCCAGGCAGTACGAAAATATAATCCATGCATACAACACTTAGCAGTTTCCCTTGTGCCTTGTGAGCGCGGAGACTCCATGAAGCCAATGTTTCTGGCCTGAATAGGCATTCTCTAAAAAACTGCTGGACCGATTTCATCAGAAATAAGCCTGTGAGTAGCAATACGACAATTGATCTCTATCAGGCTCTAGATTTTAACCGCTGACTCGGCCTCGTAGTCGCCAATATATGCTTGGAGCAACGCGTCCTTCGATAGATTTACGCCATCGTGTTAACTCGACGTCTCGCCGTCAATACTCCTACCAATGTTGACAGTTATTAGCGTTCTGATTGTCCTTAATGATTTATGTACACAGTTAGCTAGAGACGTCTGTTTCGGCGTTTAGGCAAAACGCTCACGATCTGGATAGAAGCTCTCATATTTATTGTATATTTGAAATGGTACGATTGGTTAGGATTACGCGTATGCGTCGTAAGGCAAAACTCAACTTGGAATAGTTGTTAAATCGAAAATTAGCCGCGTAAATTTACAGCAGAGAAAACAGTCGGCGACCATAATGCCAAATCCAACAGTGGCGCAGATAACACAAACACGCTTGTCCCAAGCAAACTAGCGAGTTTAATAGGCTTTCGATCCTAGAATAGTGCGCTGCAATAGCTCGAACAATAGTCTCGAAGGATGTTTTTTTTAGAAACTAGCTAAAAATCAAATGGAATTGTGTGCCTATCCTGTAATACTTACTTAGTCTTATCGGGTCATCATAGATTCGGAAAGTGCGCTGTAGAAGTGAGCGTCATTTTAGGTTCTGCTATGCTTAAATATTGAGTTGTAACAGTATTATACTAGCCACGTTCTTTGATGCTGCACTAATTCGCCTTAACAGATACGCCTTAAAACAAAAGGACAATGATTGTCACGACGTGCCCACAATATCGTTGTAACCTTCCGTAACGGGAGACATGTTTCTCGCCTGACCATCCTGTACACTACACTAGAATCTGACGCAGACGCGTTAAAATGATGTACGATCTTCTCCGGTGCACGGAGGACCTAATACATTGTGTAATTTTAGGGTCTAGCAGGACCTTTTGTTACTTCTCAACAACTGGGGAAATTATATTTGCCGATGGTTTTACTGTTCCACAAAGTACGCCAAACACTGCTAAAAGTATTAAAATGTCTGGAATAGAGTTACGTGAGATTACACGAACTGTTTGATTTTATGGTCGTATGTCACAATGTAAGATACAGACGTACGAATGTATTCACGCGTGTTAAATACGTCCCAACTTTTTCACCTTACACCGATAAAAGCCGAAGGGAAAACGTTTTTATTTTTTTTCAAACACAAGAAATTAACATATACTGATCTATAAATACTCAACACCCGCAAGGCAAATACGATGTTATATTTACAAGAGAAAAGTAATTTAAGTTAATTTAATTATTATAAATGCGTTATGTTAAAATAAAAAAGCATTTAGATTGTTATTACTAGTTGCAGCCATATCGGGGACGGCATTTTGCTACTTCGTGTTAGTGGGACACGAAGCGATTCGTAACTTTAGCGGAGTAACACTTTAAGAGGAGTTCCACATCCCAACTGCTAATTGATGTTCCAATTTTTTGTTAAAACACAGCACATAGGATTATTTGCTATGTAAAATATAGGATCGACTGAGAAACACCAGAGGGTGACCGGTTCAGTTCAAAGGAATAGTCAGAGGACCGTTCATCTAAATTTTCAAGGTAAGGCGCGCAGCAACCCTGCTAATGAAAAAAAGGCTATGCAATTAAGCAGGGCTCAAAATATCGACCAGTCTCAATATGCTACCCGTGAGATAGCGAAGTCCTCCCGCCTAGATTTGCTTTGTTCTGCTCTCCTAAGGTCTCTACCCATGACTCAGTAGAACAAACCTTAAAATGTAATACGATTGAGTCAGGCTGGCATATGCCTATCCAAATTAAAAAAATCAATGTCCAGACTACTTGAGCCCTAGGCTGCCTGACACAAAATAACCATTACGACCCACATAGCCTATCCTTATATTCCGAAACCGTCTTTGTTTTATTGCTAGTCACGATTGCTCCTCGTATTGCTCTACTTGTTGCTCGCGATGCGCATTTTTCTCCTGTTTATTTCCTTTATCCGAAGCATTTCTGCTCGTGTTATCCAGTGACGAGCACGCGACCGTTGTATTAGAAAGTAACAAGCGTGAAGCGTTCCTTCTTCGATGTGTCATAGGTGATGCCCTCTTTCATCCACATGACCCGGCGCGACCATCTAATTGCCCCTGGGAATTGTTAGTAAGTCCGAGGATCGCAGAGCGACCAATTCTTAAAAAAGACTTTATATCTTATACTGTTCGTTACCACTTTTGTCCTGTTCAGTCTGTTTTCCTTGACCATATATTTCTCACGGCCGCTGTATTTCCTACAGGAGGGCGGTCCAACTATAGCCTCTACTACAGGAGTATGATTGGTAACGTCGCCGGCCTTAAGTAGGCTAAATGAGTGCACGCAAACACCAAACGTCACTTTTAGCGCAACAATGATTCTACTGCAAAAAATCAATCCCCACGATAATGTCCGCTCAATTGGATGTCCGGTCGATGGAAATTTAAAAAAAACAAGAGCTCTTTTTGATGCGGCCTTTTAGTAATCAAAAATTCTATTCGATTTAAATGCGTATCAACTTTAACGTATTCGAACGTAGACTAGGTCTCACTTATATCATACAATAGTCAAATGAAAGTTTCAAATCTAAATAGAAACACAGAATAAGGCATTGTGAGTATAAGGAGGAAAAGCCATCGATTACAAACTAACCAGTTTCTTTAGATATCAAGCGTAATCAAGCAATTTTTATACTCAATCCTACTTTGTGTTCCAGCATTATTGCATATCCGGACTACAACTATAACAGAAGGCAACAAGCAGCCTTTTCCACGATTTGGATAGTAATTGTGACCGTAGTAGCCGAAGCTGAGACATACTATGTTCGACGATACCGCTCTACCCCCTACGCTAGTTCGAGATCAAATAAGAGACTTTTTGCCTCTAGTTGGCCGGCGTGCGCATTTGACTTACGGCAATATTGTGGTTAAACTCGTGTGTGTACAGAATCGGGTGCCGCATGTCATCCCATCTAAGGCTCATTTAGGTGGGTTGACCGTGTCAAAAGTCAATTGCAAAGAGAAGGCAACGCAAAAATAAGATTAACGGACCTACGGTAATAGGCCAGTTAGAGAAACTCTACCTGCAGCCGGAAAAGAATTTAGCAATTTGGTCGTACGAGAGACTTGATCGGGTCTCTTGATAAGCGGGTGCGCCATATATGTATTGCTTATTAAGTGCTCTGTCAAACGGGGGTACAGTGGGCTGGATACGAGGAACATCTGACAGTTGTAGAAAAATATAAGTCTACAATATTGCACTATAGAAAAAATGTCAGGCTAGAAATTAATAGAATGACTCGTGCGGTGCGATGCGGTGGGTACCTGTCCGGCATCGAGTCGACTTTATCAAGGGATCATTGCAAAGAAGTTAGCGATAGGTGCGTGCAGAAATGTTGGATGGCTGACTTCAAGAAGGAACGGCAAAGTGACTAAGTGACTGATGATGAAGGCTCGTATCACTACAAACCTCGTAGTGATCGGATGCTGGAGGCAAGCTAACTCCTAATCTTTGCCCTAATTTTAGCTCCGCCGTAACTAAAGTTGTACTTGCTAATCTTTACGTCACCATAAGTTGCTGGCTTTGCAATAAAGTAAGCAGATATCTTGTACCACTCTAACAGCAGATCAATGGAAAAACCGTACGCGTTACGTAGACTCTACACTGCAAATCCTTTGGGGCTGCTTTATAATACAATGTCTATAGATTTCATAATGTTCAACCATGTAAAACATGATGATTTTAAATCTTTCTTACAATACATATTTGCGTTGTAGTGCATTTTTTTAAAATATATTATATAGAGGTCACGAACATCGAAGAAGATCGTGTGGTGTTGTGCCATTTTAAGGAAATAATTCTTGTGGGACGCGTTCGTAACGCGATATTGCCCATCTTCCAAGTAATGTCTCTACCGAAAAGTACCTTTAGGCTCTACTGACCTTTGTATAACTAGAAAATTATACAAAAATACTATGCCAGTAACCTCAAGTCAATGATTTCGCATAGCAATTGCCTTAATGTTTTTCTCTCTCTAGTCTATAGGTGACATTTACTCTTCGGTCCTATGGGCTTACCACTCCCATTAGGATAGTGGGCTTCAGCTACCTCCTTGAAGTAAACGTTTGGTACGATCGAACAACAAGAAATTGCTTTATCAGGACCTCGAAGTAGTTGACAACGAATAGTTGGAGTATAATGAAGGATAGACAACCGCAAAGCACGATGATATATCATCGCGCATTTTGTGCTCTGAAGGCAATCACATTTGAACTAGAAGTTTCGTCAGCTTCAAGAAACGTTTTTGCTAAACTGAAGGTTGTCAATGGGCGGGACGCTCGTGCAGTTTTTGTATCGTCTAAATTCTCTGGGTTAAAGCAATTTCTAGGTCTCGTCGTTATCGAATCTACTATAGTCAATTGGATTTGTTAGTGATTGGAAAATGTGGTAATTCGTCGTTGCCAATTCAGGAGAGCTTAATAGGTGCAAGCGGACAATTTATTCAACTCGGCAAGTTTGGCGATTTTTATTTTGTGTGCCCACCATTGCCATGAGGAAAGGTGGCCTTGTTTTTTCTATCAAGTTTTTATTTACGTTTTATTTCAAATCTAGAAGTGATTGTTTCGATCTACAAGTAGATATGCAGACAAATGCATGTCCTTTTACTGCATATCCGCTCTATGTTTTCATGAACAGCCTTTACGACGAAAACTATAATCTATGAGAAAATTGTCATAAAAAAAGGCTTCGATTTCCAGCCCAGATAAGTTGTATGCTGTGCCTCAAACAGAGGATCTAAGAAACATTCAATGACCGATTAAATTTTCTTTTTTTTTTTGCGATTGAAATGCCGCTAGCAGTTGCTGTCTCGTCCTTTTTCGTGTTAACCTTCCACATCGCTGCTGTTCCATTATCCCTACAGCAAGTCACTTGTACTGATTGATGTTTTTCAACGTAAAAGATAAAATATACATCAAAGTTATATCTTACATCAATTACATACATTTCGTACAAGCTTCCATACACCGACATAAAAAAATTTATTAGGCCCTCCGGAGAGCTTTCCGTCATTGGAGAATGTACAGATCAGTCAGTTTAGCTTCTGTGTTCCACGAAAAAGCGGAGCTAGGGGGGGGGGGTGAACTAAAAAGAAAGAGAACTTCAAACAGGTATCCTATTCAAACTAACGCAAATGGTCGGATCTTCTCTTTAGGTACTACTATATAGTGGCATACTTAATGAGATTTCAATTCATTTGTGAAAGCTTGTTGGGGGGGGGGGCAGGGAAATTTTGAATAAAGCTAATTTCTGTCGTAAGTACTGCACACGCACGGGAACAATAAGTACCTGATTATAGTGTGGCAAATACATACTTTTGTATATGGTAATTCGGTGTAATAAAATACCCTTGTGTTTGGTTTGGGCAGATGAATTCGAAGGCGAAGGATGTCACTCTGGCCGATCTTTGTCAAAATGACGGTTCATACCATTGTCGTTTTTATCGTGTGTCCTTGGTATCAAATGGCTGATCTCTACTTACGTAAGACGTACCTCAGTTTGGCGTCCGTTGTCGTTTACGAGAGGAAGCATATCTGAAACATTTAAATAAAATGTGCTCTACTGGTGACCGATAAGAAGATATGTCTTACCAAACTCGTGCACTATTTCTCTTTATCGTAAATGTGTTGTGTGTGTGACTATGTTGTAAACGAAACTCGGCGAAACATGTCAAGATAAACTTTTTTCTAGTAAAATAAAGATAAACTTCTATACTTAGCTATCGGACAGAACTGACAGAATCCCGAACTGTGAAGCCACTTATGCTGCTTATATTTTTTTAAGGTTCTCACATATAATAAAGGTGTTGGTCGCTTTTAGAAACATGTATTGTGAACGATAAATGCTTAATTATAGACAAAGCTTTATCCAATGTTACACATCAGCCTGATTCGGCTTGTCCTCTGCTTCATGAGATAGCTTATTTAGATGCAATGGTCGCTTTACATAAAAAAATAAAAAAGAAATTTTACGCACAAGATTAATGGGCCATACGCCTCTCCTTTTTCAGCCTGGCAGAATAGAAAGACAACCAAAGGCTGATAGGCGGTTGAGGGGACAAGTTGTGCGCTGTTTTTAGCATAGTTGAATCCGACTCCATCTCGTCACTCGTGTCTAACGTAATAATATTATAGCACATGCGAAATCCTCGCGTCGACACACGCGCTTTTCCAAGCAGAGAACAACCTATGCTCTTTCCCAACAGTCAGACATGGATAAACTGTGGATCAAAGAAACTCGATCGCCTCGAAAGCGGCTATCGTTCCCGCCGATGTAGTCCGTTGTGACCACGTATCCGAACTAAAGCCAATTGATTACGATGCTTGACAGCATTTGCTTTACGTATTAGGTCCCACACCGTCGTTACATCCAAATGCCTGCAAGATGTTCCTCTCATTGCATTTTTTGTCCTTCTGTTTTATTATCATTTGCGCTACACAATTCATGCGTCGAGCCTTAGCCCGTTCTTGCCATACTCTGCTGTAAGCCATTGATAAATTACAGCTAATACGACTCCAGTCACCGCACAGAAATAACACTAAACCGCTAATAACTTTCTGTTGTTCTAGGGATAAACGCACATGTAGAATCGGCGCAGTGTCGTGAGCCTTGCTAGCTCTCGTTAGGACTACGTTAAATCAACCTGCCGTCTACTGCCATCATTGTTTATGGGTATTACAAAGGCAAATATATCGCCTATCCCAACAACCCCATAGTTCAGACGCCTTTCGCAAGCGACACTATACTCAAGACTTGCCTATCTTAAGGTCGGTGGTCACCGCTTTGGAAAGCCGCGTCAACCGTCGTAGACATTAAGGTCAGTCGGCCGCATAGTTAAGAAGTTAGGTAGGAACACGGTTCTCCTTTGTAGGAAGGGGACTTTCTTTTGCCTTATCCGCTTCGGGTAGACGTTAAGATTAATGTAGAAGTTTCGACGCCGAATCCGGCTGGCCTGTTCCAGGCGGTCTGAATTGCTGGGTGTAATGGAATGTGTATTAGAGTGATACAGACATCGGCCGGTCCGCTGGTTAAGTGGCCCAAGCCGGTGAGACAGTGTCACGTGCAGTAATACTAAAAGGAAAATTATCGGTCGCAGTTACTGCAAAAGCTGTCTGTCCTCCTTGGGGTCATTTCTCGACGTACTTACGCTAAGCGTGTTAGTAGCCCGAGTTTCTTCGGCTGGCCAACGGTGCAGTTTCTCATCCTGGTGCTCCAGCATGCCGACAAAGAGAACGAAAGTCTGGCTGCAGGCCCAACGTCGGGCTTTGATCCGTCAATAGTTAAGACGGATATACACAGGCCACGGCTTGGCTGGATTAGACGGCTTTATATTGCGAAAAATAGTAGAAAAAATTGTTCTTTGTTAAAGTTTCCCGCCAGTTTTCGATGTTAATATGTACCTCTGTTTCCGCGTTAATTTTTAGCCAAGCTTTTGCATTCATATTCTAAAGGGCAATAAAATAGAGGTACGTAACACTGGGCAAATGTACTAGGTTTTCACTTGTCTGGTCTGAACATGTTTAGTGTTGCTTAAATATTTTCAGTACAAGGGTGCTGTCGAGGCTTTGCCATTTTTGGATCAACAACAATCAATAAAAAGGTGGCAAGTTTCGATCTGAGGAGTAAGCACTGTCGGATGGTTTCTGAAGTTGTGCTTTGGAACAAATAAGGTTAATGTCGACACTGCCTAGACGTAAGGAACGCAAATGTATAACTTCTTCTTTTACTTTTGCCTTTGTTTGTTTGTTTCTTTCTTTCATTCTTAATGGTAATGGCGTTCTTTCGCTGCTTTTGTTTCGGATAGCGAAGTGGATACGCCTTAGATAGTCTGTACCTCTCAATAGAACCTTGTTCTGACCCCTTCGCAATGAGAACTGGCGATAACGTCACGTAATTGCTGTGACTTTGTGCAGAATAACAAGTAGAATTATAATTTGAAGCTGTTCGTATCGGATCAACGAACAAACACTTTGTAATCGTACGGAACAAAAGAAAATCTTGTTGTTTTTGATGCATAAGACATTTCTCTTGTTCAATTATGTATCTACACATGTTTCAGACTTCTTTTCTATGTCCGATCGATAGAAGTTGACTGATAACCTCTCTTGCAACTAAACGGATACTATTAAAAACATCTTTTCACATTTTTTTTTACCTGTTATGAAGGTCGTGCAAAATATATTTCTACTATGATTCTAGATTATTTTTTCAGAGTAAAGTCGAAAAAAATTCAAATTTCGATCCTAAATCGATAGGAGAACTAATACGTTGGCAAAGAGCTAGGTAATTAGAATGAACCCCCACATTCGAATAGAGCAAAGTCGAAACAATGAGCATCCTTCAAAGTGGGCTGCTTATACCAAGTGATGATACTCAGAAGAGAGAAGTTCTCCAACTGGTAGAAATTGTTTTCACCAACCATTATAGTTCCAAGCGCTGAAGCAATTATTTGAACGTTTGTACACTCCGTGGTAGACTTTCGACTGGATTTTCCGGGCGCTACCACTATGAAGTAACTTCTTAACGTCCTCTACAATGTTTTAGTCGCGTAGAAAATAGCAACCAAATTCAGAACGGTTGTTCCTTTGAACATACGACGGAGCGCAAGCCAGAAGGGGCACAGATAGATGTGAACAGAACTGACAGGACAGTGTCCTGGCTGCTGTACCCGCTTTTTTAAACAGAGTGTTTGGTAATAGATAAAATAACTATGGACACAACCCGTACCCCATAATCATTATGAGGCATAATATAAGTGTTGACAAATATCAGTTGTCTCCTTTAAATTCGAAGGCACACCCTACACGATTTAATTACAGGAGACAGGAGAACAAACATTATGTGTGCACAAGTACTGAGGCCATTGCAGCAGGACAAATCATAATGACGAGGCGGTGTAGGAAAAAGAAGGTCACATCAACTACTTGAAATGTATGAACGACACTAAAAAGTTGTCTCTGTTTGTTTTCAGTTGGAAGGGAACCTAAAGGCACGTATTTTGAATATTTATTCATCGTATTAACCGAAGGTTGATTAATGATGCAACAAAATAATAAATAGATGAGAGGACCCAATAGAAAAGCCTATTTTTGCATTTATATATATATATATATTATATAATATAGCGTATGAATAGAATTAATTGATTGAGATATTTTCGATTTCACAATCAAAACGTATCGAAATTTTACTTTTATCGAAACGTATAGAATTCAAAAACTACAGTTGACTTTATTGGCAAAACTATTGTGAAATGTTTACGAGGCCTATTTTAAATTACATCTGGATATTTAATCAGTTATTATTATTAAAATAAATAATTTGTAATAAACACATTTGTTCTTTATTTAAACAAAATTTATAAAATAGAACCCTCAAACTTCGCTTTGAGCTAGCGCCTTTGTTAGCTCTGTGCTGGCCAGTTTCTTAGGGAGCTATTTACAGCAAACAAATATAGTTCCTTCCTATGCATCATGCTCCATATGAATTATATATGCCTGGAAACCCTATGAAAATTACTCAAATTAGATTATGATTGCATTTTGCAATAGTTGATACGTGATCCTAACCAGAGATTTTTAATATTTTTCTCAGACCTTTTTCTGGACTACTCTTCACACTTCCTCGGTTTATCAAATGTGAAACTGCCGTTTGGCTGGAGGGTTCCTTTCATAAGATCGACATTCTACATAGGCGTAAACAAAGCGATCATAGTAGACAAAGTTTTTATTGTTGTACAGTGTTTCTAGCTGAATAACATGATCTACTTCTTTTTTTCCTCTAAAAGCCTGTGAGAAACATTGACGTATACATTCCGCGCCTTTCGTGAAATGCAGCCTGTTCCTGCCGTCTCTCCGTCTCAGTAGAAAGTCCTGGTCCAGTCAATATATACCCGACGTCTTTGATGGGAAATATCCAACATGTATTCATGAGAACATAGCCGCCTTATCCGTATAGGACAGACATACTTAACTTTAAACAGTGTCTTTACTGAAAGGTCGTCACTAATATTACTGATTTACCTGGGAAACTATGGCCGGGTTTAAAGTATCGGACACCAAAGCAGCTCTACCTGAATTCATCGATTGACGACACCTTCCTTTAGTATCGATAACGTTTGCTGCTTATGTCGCTACCTTAACCGTTTGATCAGCTGCTTGTTATCCGTTACCTTGATAGAGTAACTGTACTTAAGCCAACGTGAACGTCTATGCCTCGAATGGTTTCAGAAATCCGTAGTCGATTTTCTACTTTCTAAACTAAATAGCGGCTTTCAGTGCGGAATATCTATGTAACATTACGTATAAATTTATAATGTAGATGTATTTTTTCATAATTTTGATAGTATTAATGCATTGGATGGAAGGCTTGGTAAATATAGCTGGTGAAAATCTTATTTTTCAGGCGCTGGCCCTTTAAGTCTAATGGCGTCGAACGCAGCATTCTGTGTCGATTTTTGGCGGGTCCAAACAATCATATTACAGCCATTGAAATAGCTTGTTTATCTTTAACTTACTAAATTTGCGTAAGCTGATTCAGGCGGAAGAATATTCAGTTCACTCAAAAGGTCATCTACCGCTAAGGACGGATATATTCGACCTACAATCATCGCATACTTCATTCACCTTAGAGAAAGCCATCTCCGGGTAATTCGTTCTATCCTTTTTATTAGATGTATCAGATTCTACGTGCGGTACAGTTGTTGGACTTCCTATTAGACGGCTGGTTCCGGCTAATTTACGAAGGCCATTTTTTGCTTGCTAGCGAATCATAACTTATCAGTAAGTTTTGAATTAAGCCACTTGCACCGGGAAATGAATGCAACTACCCTGAAGCATCAGGACTAGACCTATGTCCATTGGTCAACCGAAGCCGTACAATAGCAATAATCAGACAGTACATCTGAAGCGTCGAGAAAAGACAAAGGTTCGTTTTTATCATAAAAATGTATATCAGCATACGTGACACTATTCCGCTAAATTCCGCTTCTAAAAAACGCAGTATTAAATAGCATAACCTGCATTTCGGATAACATTAAGAAGATCCTTATTTATGATGTACCATGGTAATAAACACCGCTAAATAACATGCTAATTCGGCCAAAATATCTATACTCAAAAAGGGAACTCTGAAAATTATACGATTAAGTACTTTGTTTGTACTATAAAGTCGTTTACGCTTGTCAACTATGTTAGAAACGGTACACGATTATTGCTACATGTCAAAGTTTAATGAGTGTTTGAGGCGCCTGAGTTTCGCGCTCAGGTCAGAAGCTTGCGGGTTTACAGCAAAAATACACTAAAACAAAGCTTCAGTTGTAAAAATTGCACAGCAGGCAGCCACGACTTGTTGCATTTAACTTAACGAGAATCTTCATACAGATCGAACATAGAGTACAGTCCGAGGTACATACTCTATACACATGTCACTGGTATCAGTGCCCAGATTGTCGATCGAATGGCATTTTATCGAGCTGCTTGACACTCATAATAACCTTGTTACTAGAAGTTTAAACAAGTACGACCTAGTTAAACGGTTTGTATTGGCCCAAAGTTGAGTTCTACTTAGCACTTGCTTCCACGTCTACCTATGACAGGCGTAATTTGTTTTTGCTCAATATATAGCCCCGGAAAACTACCGATTCTCTATACCGCAGACAGCACGCTGTTTACCCAACGGTAACACACTAAACTGGGTACTTTTATTTTGACACCTTATTTATTACTTTGCAAAAGTTCAAAAGTGCAGATTAGGAATTAGATGCTGATCAGACTTGAAGTCAGATGTGCGTGTGACGCTTCGGTGAGAGCCACTCTAGGTTCTTAAAAGAAGACGCCCGTGATTAATGATGTATCTCAATGTTCGCAACGCGAGGGTTCCAGCCGTCTGGAACGTCAGTGGGGTTACCTGATTCGATGTCGGTAAGTTGCTCGATGACGGCAAGAAAAGAACGTAGACAAGGCGTAGGGTTTTTCAATCCATTTGAGATCTCGGGGCTTCTAACAAATTTCAGGAAAAAATAATAAGTTCTGGTACAGCTCCACTCTATATTGCTATATTTGCGCGCCATCAGTCTTGTGCCATTACGGGCTCCGGAAACTGGCTTTGCTCTCGCGCGTTTCAAGTTTGACAGAGAGTAACTAGGTTGTGAGTCTCCATTAACAAACGCCTACGATTGGTCAGTTTTAGATATAAAGCTGCCTTTTTTTTATAGCTCAATCCATTTACGTCATTATAATATGTATATGTACATATTCTAAGCATATTTATGCACATACAAAATGTGCTTAGAAAGCCACAGCACCACATGAAGATTTAAATAAAACTTCAAAAGTAGTACTCCGTGCAACTTAATATTTTGTTGATTGATTAAAGACCTCAACAAAATTCAACGACTATAATTAAGCATTGTGATTCATTTCCGTTAATTTTTATTTGAAAATAACTTGAAAAAAAGATATCATCAGATTAAAACCATCAAGCACCTCGTATCTATAACATTGTATTCGTATTGTTCCATTAACACGCAAATACGCCATACGGATGATATGTAATTATCGTTTGTACCATAAACCATCGTTGCACGGTAAGAAAATTATCTTGGAGCGAGCGCACTTAGTTAGAAGTTTTCTAAAAATCTAATTCAAAAATGGTATTTGTTGACGGGCGGAATCGTGTTCCAGAGAATACTTGTTGCAACGGCTGAAGAGGGGTGGCTATCGTTCGGGAACGATCCTTCACTTGATTAACTAGTTGGTTTCTATTGTGTGGGCAAATTGAAATCTAGGCGCATTTTCGTTCTAGTCATTGATATGATTCTGGTAAAGGACAATATCTATGTAAACATGTACTTTGTTGTTTGCGTGAGGCGACCGCATCTTATTCTGTGCATTGCACCAGGAAACCATAGATCAAGGAGCAAACGAGAATCGAAAACGATTCAGGCTTTAACTTGGATGTTCTGTCCTGAAAAATTGCTCGGTAGCAAAGTTATTAATTCCTAGTAAAAATACAGCAAACAAACATTTTCTAAATATGGACGAAATTCTAACTAGCATGACCAATGACATCCTTATTTAAGGATGTGTTTTGTTAGGACATAGGTACTATGTAAATTACTTTCGACGCAGGGAACCGCAGTCGAAATCGCCGCTTTCGTACTAGTTATAAGAAGGTTTGTTGATATTTTAATGACATATTTGTTCTTGTAAACTCTACAAAGGTTTATATCGCCGCGGAATGCCATATCACGTGTGGCATACACTGCTCAGATCCACGAAAATACATGTCGACTTTTCGCGACTTTTATTGACCCACGTTATTTTTATTGGATTTCCAACTTGAGATAATGTTTTAAATTCGCCCTCGCAGGGCCTATTGCAGGAATATCAATACTTGGAGAGATATCAGTCTTGATCAAAAAAAAAAAAGCTGATTAACAAATGTTTGCATTACACCTTTCAGCTATTTCGCGTACTGTGCCTTGGTTTTTTGCTATTTACGCCTAATTCAAAGGAGCTCATCACTTGGTTTACTTTATGTACTTATGGTACCATGTAAAACACTTTGATGTTAACCTTCCGCAACGCGCCTCGGTCCACTTCTAGTGAAGAAGATGAGAGTCAGCTAAAAGAGAACTTCAAAGACATAACTTCAATTCTGTTTGTTTCGAACAATCTGGACACTTTCGTCACGAAATTAGAACAATGTCGTATCTCACATCTTTCCCTCCGTGATTTTTTACGAACCCCAATATAAACTGGGATGTACTGTATTGTGGACGTGCAGATGCAGTACAGCTGGAATAAGAAAGCATCTTTCCAAAAGAAAGATACTTTCTTTTTATACGATCATCTCGCCTATACAAATTATAATTTTTAGTTTTTCTATCGACATTTAATTAGACCAATACAATCACAAACGTCTTAAATATTATGTGATCGATGTAATGATTAAGTAAAAATAATTATGTCTCAGCTATGTTTTACAGTATATACAATATATCTGGGAATATATATTTTCTCTTACATTTGTTCCAGTAGACAACATTAGCTAAACGGAAATGAGTACACAGAAAAGTTAGCTATAAATGGAGGTGCTCGTATGCTGTTATTTTATTATTCTTATTAATATTATATATAAGTTATATAAACGCCTTCTTATTACAATAAATCTCGATCTATAATATTATATTTCTCTGTTGTATTCTATACTATTAGTTTTTTTTTTATCTATACCTCGTTTACTTTTTCTGCTTTATCTTTATTTATCTTTTTTCCTTATCATATTTCTCCCGCCGTCTAGTATTTTTTAGTCTTTCGACCAACTCGCTCGTTCTTATACTAACGAATTATTATCTTTGGTTATTTTTGTATGTTATTATTTTTATATTATTTTTTCCATATGTTGTTGTTATTGTTATTTTCGCCCTTGGTTTTACGACTCCCCTCTGGGCAGAAAACACGCTTACCTTTTACGTCCTCACACTCGCCGTCCGTGTTTTCCAATACAAATGCTGTGTGTTTTCCTCTAACCCACCTGTCATGATCTTTCCGGTTGGTCACGGTTCTTTTTCGTTTACGAAATCTCGTTCAGAGAAATACTTGGCTATTGAGTTTTCCCAATTTTAGGTGTAACTGCCGCGCGTATATTTATTTCAATTGTGAAAATTTTTTCCCATGTGTCTATGCCTGTTACGGGTCGTTGCTGGTTCGCATTCATTGTGGTATATTATGTCTATGCTAGAGTGATCGCATAGTGAAATAATTATGGTGCGCTTGCGGTGTAATTATGTATCGTAAACGACCTGCAGGTGGATGAGGGGTCCCTGCTCTTTTGTTAATGGCTGGAGTCTTCTCCACCCAAAAATGAACATCCATAGCGTTACGTTGCTTCGTTACTACAGCGATATATTTCAGTTTTGGTGTCATTTTCGGCCATCTAGTGCGTCTATAGTCAATTAGTCAGACGACACGGTACACGATATCTTTCTCTATTTGTTATACAATTTTTTCCTTACCCCATCCTATTTCTGACACCGGTCTTCTCTAGTTGTGGTACGCTTGGTCTCCTCCAGGTGATGTCGTTGTGGTACGCTCATATCGCGTCGTATCCTTTAAATCGCCTTTGGAGATGTGAGACCGAACATTAACACAGGCACATGTATACTTCAGTTTTTTTTTCAAGTGTTCCCCGTCCTCAACCCCATCTATTTCTAGCTTCCCTCTAAATTCACACACAGAAAGCTCACATTATGCATTGGCCCTCTCAAGGTGTTTATCTCGGTAACTCACAACTGCACCCACGCACATTTTAGACCCACACCGTATAAGTGAAAGTTTATACGTTTTCTCTTTTGCATTGTATCGTGCTGCACATCTTTTCTTTCAACATTAGTTTAATGTTGATCATTGATAATAATGCTATCAGTATGACAAATTTCTCGCTATGCGTGATTTTTCCCGTATAAGTCGTTCAACGTAGTCTGTACGCCTGAACGTTATCTGTACCTACTTACCTACCTACCTACCTACCTTCCTAAGTTTATTTTTTCATTCTGTCACATTCTCACATCAAAGACAAAATGCAATGCTAGATTGCTTCACCATAGGGATCGAGTGGTGGTGGAAGCCGCATGACTGATGCAAGCGAATACATACAGGGGGAGCAGAACGTGAAGTATATACGACTCGATGTATGATCAAAGATCAATGTAATTTGTAACGTATGCCATGTCCATGTATACATTGAACAAAAAAAGCATATCTTCGCGGTTAGTACATAATGGACAACGACGAAAGTGAACTTCACTTAGCCGTTATAATATCTAGTTATTATAATAATAGTTCTTCACGAAGGAGAGCCTTTGAGAGAACGTCAAAGAGAACTTGATACGCGCGTTCGGTTAATTTCATCTTAACAGGATTTTACCAGCACCAGTTCGGCTACCAGCAAAATTTATCTCGCTTATCTTATAATAACTAATAATATAATAAATGTTGTGACGGTCAGTCCAGGGGAATAATGATTGCGTCTATTGATTATGATCAGTGTTCCTCCTCATTAGCCATTCATAGTTTTCGCTTAATTGGATTTTTTTTTGACGTCCTTGGATTTCAAGTCCCTATTACAGTACGCTGCTCTGGCTGTTATGCTGCAAAGAAAGACGGGTGTGTGCTTTCATTCTGCCAATCGCTTCTATTGCTTTCTTTCTCAAATTCCCTAATTCCTTGGAGTACGGGCAATTCATGCCCGTCAAGAGGTACCTCTGAGGGGCGCAATTTAACATGTATTGACAGCGATATTAAAACTCATACAATCGCCATTAGGTATGCTCCTCGTCCCGCTCGTTAACGTATTCCTTCATTGCTAAAGGGGTGTTTGGTCCAAAAAACCCGGGCTCGCCGGGCAATTACCAGCTTTTGTAGAACAACAGCTACAGGCGCCAGCTGTTGAACTGGATGCGTGCAAACACGATGTGCTTCATTCTTTTTTGTCTAACGAATGATTTTCTACTCTAATTCTTCTGTCAAAAAAACAGTACTTCTAATTCTTAGCGTATTACAAATGCGGGCATCCAGTGTCACTTTTTTTCCAAAGAACTTGCTGATCTGCTCATTAGTCAGGTTGACTCTACCACCCAAATGCTTTACATTTTTTTTAGAATTTCAATAACTTCTGAAACAAAAGGTAACGTTGTAACTGACCTTCTCATTTTTTGCTGTTTCTGTTTCTAGACTTTGTATTAGAAAACAATTGCCCTTCCGCTGACGGCCCTCGTTAGCAAGCTAACTTGTCTTGTCAGCTAGCAGGGAAACTGTTGGACGGAGCAGAACGATACTTGATTCAGCCTTTTCACACGTAGACTTCGTCGTCGTCTCACAAAATGAACAGTCCTTGGGAGGTGGACGTTTCCCGCCAACTATCGAGGCCGCCTTAGCATGGTCGTCGAATGACGCCAGCCTGCGCAGCTTCTGTCCTAGCAATAAAAGCTTAACTCTAGTGATTATACGTTGATTGGACAATGAATCGCTCCTTGAACCGTCTCGTCTTTTTTTTTGTGCCTAATACGCTATCCTTTGAGAACGTCTCTTTTCCGGATCTCGCTCGCGTTCAACCGTGTGAGAGCCCTTGCACACGTCAGTTTATAGAAAAAAAAAAGAAAGAGCAGGAATAGTGGGCCGGAATTTGAGCATGCCAAATTGTTATGAAGGAATAAGGAGGGGAAAGGCTGTCGAAAATTATATTGAATACCCTTCGATATTTCATAGAAACTATTGTTCATGGGAGTTGACGATATGTTTTCCAGATTCAAATGGGCAGCCCGTCCTTCGACAAGCCTTTGTGCGATGAGAACTAGATTTATCGTTGAAAGTCGTTGATTTGGGCTGTCCGAACATATTTGAAAGGATGCGCGTGTTTGCACTACTGAAAGTATCGGAAAAAAGAAGAAAATATTAAAATAGATTTCTACTGAGCGGATAATTGTGCTGCATTAATATAGTAGAAATAAACAACCTGTTTCGTTGATGATCTCAGTCGCTATGCTGAACAACTAATTGCCAAAGACCATGACGACAGGAACTAGTTTACATGATCGGTATTAAGGTTCTGCCAGAGCGTCTTCTAATTCATTGCACAGATGTGTTTCTTTGTTACACCAAGCAACCGTTTTCAACAGCGACCCCTGTTGTCGGATCATCATCGTCCGCTCAATTGAGCTGCTATATAATACCTATTTATTGAGATGTACACGACTATTTGGTCATTATTACACAATTGAGGGAACAACATACGCGTGCCTAGGGAAGCAGCTATACGATAATAGCTTAGAAGTTTTATCTCGCCGCTAACTACGATTCGTGAGGTATCGAGTATTACTATCCACAAGTCTTTATCGCATCGAGCTGAATACAGGTATTCGTCATATAAATTGTGGCAATAGTAACGATATTATTAATCTGAGACCTGTAACGTGCAGTCGTTCATGATGACGATAACAGTAACTCGCTATTAAGATCATTCAAGTCGGAGAGCGCGCTGGCCCCGCCCGAGGCGTGGGCATTCGAACATGAAAAGCACTAAGATTTCGAAATAATCGTGTTCATTATTATTGTTACATCAGCGTTATTACTAGCGGTAGGTGTGCGAACGGTATGACTCTCTCTCTCTCTCTCTCTCTCTCTCTCTCTCTATATATATATATATATATATATATATATATATATATATATATCGTACAACAGCGGTAAGCAATTCTTGCGATTTTCTATATTTGCATACAGTTAATCAATGTCTCTTTGTCTCTACGCGCTATTACCTGGTAACATGCGAATTCTGTCGCTGTTAGCTTTCTATGAACCGTCATGAAAATACTAATAAGGATAAACCCCTCATTCGCCGCCATATGTACGCTCGCCTATGTACGGAATAGTATTTAGTAAATAGCGCGTTCGCAAGCGTTCTGTCCTACGCGCTGCACCGTCAAATGACAACAACATCGCTAGTATTAGTCATCGCGGTAAAACAATAGTCGATAGCTATAAACCTTACTATTACAGAGAAACATATGTAAGCATGTGTAGATTCAATAACTTCGGCCAACAGGAAATGTCAAATCTCCACTAGCGTCATACGCATATTATATAACTCTTATTATGAAATGTTTATACACAATAGCCGAAAAAAGCATATATATGTATGTATGTATGTTATGTAAGCTTTGTTAGAGGCACTATTCGGAAAAGCTTGATTCGAAATAGCTGGCAAATGCCGTCGCCCTAAGGCCCTATTCGTTGCTCTCTATGCTTGATTCGCCCAAAATGTAATAACGTCAATTTGTCTCGTTAAGCAAGACGCATCGAGCCACGAATCCGGTTAGACAAGCACACGTTCTCGTACATACGTCCGCATAATGTGAGCCTCCATATTTATACTAGAATGAAATGCGAGTAGGCAAATTCTGCCGGTTATTGCCATTTAGGTACACAAGCACAAGTGGGCCTGAATCATGTCACACTGTAAATTGCTACCAACTGAATATCAATGGTAGTGCTGAGTTTAGATAACAATGATAATAGTTATCATCAAAAGGGGCGCGATGGTATAATTATCGTGTCGTACAGCGATTGGAGAAGTACTGTTTACTTGCTAGGGATAGAATCATCGAAATTCTTCATACGAAGGTCTATTTTCATCGCACGGCCGGCGATGTATTGAAATAATTCGTTTCTAACTAACTAGCAAATGATCCATAGTACAATAGGCGAGGCCTTACTGCTACGGCGCTTTCGCTGTCCCCTTGCGACAACGTTTGATAGCCACCGATTTTCAATTGTGCTTTTTCAACACTGTATACGCCGTACAAAGATTCAGTGAGTATTTTTAAAGTCTCGCAGCTAGAGAGGGTGTGCAAGGCTTTCTAATAACTAGGCTAGGATAGATCAAGTCGTTTATCAAGGCTCAATGATATTTCGATACGTTTAACAATTGACTAGTAAAAGAATACACAAGCGACGACCTACTTGAATTTAACATAGGAACAAATCCAATAGTCAGATCTGTAAGAAGCGTATTATTGGCTATAGTAAATGTTGCAACATGAACATCCGAGATGGAGTAAAATTATCCTCCCACACATATTGAATCAGTAAGACCGAAATCGCTCGTCACGTAAATCGGATCGCATTATCTCAATTTACCACTGTCCACCGCCCTCCTTAGACGGTCCTATAGTCTCTATATTAGGTACACTCATAAATACATTTCCAGTTAAGGATGTGATGTCCTCATTAGTTAAACGCGAGTCTGGACATGCGAAAGGGGTTCCTTCGTGGCCTACTTATGTTGTGCTATAACTGTTTCCATTTGTAGGGGTTTAAAATCGTAGTTCTTCGCTCGTATGACAGTTGCATCTCGTTTGTATTACGTTTGAGTAGCAGTTTCATTATTCCGGGATACGTGTGTAGCAATTCCAGAATAGAGGAACAAACAGGCCGACATTGATCTCCGCACATACGCGATCGCCGTCAAATTGTCATCGAAAATTAATGATTTCACATCCCCTCGTTTTGTGCTATCATTTTTATTGAAGCTTCGCTAACCGCAATTATTAGGATCGTCCGACGAAGATGAAGAGCTGCAGATATTTATTCTCTTTCACGATTTCAAAATAGACTTAAATAAATAGCATATATTCCCGTTTCCTACAAGTTGACAATTTACGCCTTGCTGGTAACAGCTTAACCATCCAATATGCGTGAGATCGATTTACTCGGACATTGTGTCACAGCGTATTAGCAGACGACCCGTGGGGCTTCCTTGCGGGCGCTTTTCTTCATTTACCCTTAATAACCATCTACACGGTACTTTTATACACTATAGTACGTTGCTTCATCATCACGTCCCGTTAATTCCCCCGCTCCCCCAAAAACATTAAGCGGCAAGAAGATTTTAACTAGTAATGTTTCGCCGTCATCAGTCTAACCATCGTCGCGGTCTTATCCGGACTATTCATTCTGGGGCCATCTATGTTAATCTGCTTTCATCATGCATCGACATCGGGAGCGAGTTATGATCCGCTCGAGCGCTGTTATTAGTTGTTTATTTCACCATTTTTTTTATTCGTCCGTGGTAGTCTACGATAGTCCTTGGTTCCTCGTCGTGTCGACGACTTCATTCGTCAAGGGGGAAGCTTCAGACGCAGACTTTGTATTTGTGAACTCTTTTGTTAATTTTTAATACGGGTCACCGCTATCACCGCACCGCTTCTGGCTATTCTCTCTCTCTCTCTCTGTCGAATATATGGAATTAATTTTTGGTGCTAAATGGCTACCACTCTGTATTTACTGCTTGCTTTTAGTTTTTCGTAAGAGGTGGGCGAATTCTCTAGGGCGACACTGCGGCTGGATTTGCAACTATTTGACTATCGCGAACAGATAATTTTCTATTAGTAACTACATTTTTATTGGTTATTGATTGATATAGAAGTTAATTATGAGTGTAATAAGTAGGTTTATTAGCTAATGGCTAGACCCATTAGCGATCGTGCGAATATGCATTTCTAAACGAAGACGTCCTGCTCGCATTTTGCTGATGTTATCTGCTATAAGTCTTGAGGGACTTTTGTGTTTTCTGCGACGAATTGTTTGTTTTGGTTGCAACCATCGCGTCATTGTTTGTTATGTCGCAAATGTATCCTGTCACAAAGAAGCATAGTTTCGCAGGTCATGTCACATCTCTGAAGGCTTTCAATTCGATTTCACGTTTTTATTCTGGTACTGGGAGCCAAAAGCGATTGTTATGTGTATATCTATTACGTTGTTTTGTGCCCATGCTTTCCCACAGAAGCCCCGAAAAT
>NW_019213958.1:22273-40807 GCF_002532875.2 Varroa jacobsoni | reverse complement strand
CGTCGTCGTCGTCGTCGTCGTCGTCGTCGTCGTCGTCGTCGTCGTCTCCGAGTATAACAACAACTACAACAAACAACTATAAGTAAAAAAATAAGTAAAAAAAAAAATGACGTTTTTGGATGTTTTTCTCTAGCATAGCATTGAAAGATAAGCAATAACGATCACAGTGACGACTCCAAGCGGAAGCATATGTGAGTGCTACGATACCTAAAGTGAGTTCGTGCCACAATGTAAACGTCGATTGGGATCGTGAAAATCTAAGTAAACGTATAAATAAAGTTAAAGTTGCTTAATTATTGTTTAGTAGAATTATGCCGATGACTATGATGGTGTAGCATAGATGACCGAATGCAAACACAAAGGTTGCTTGGATAGCCATCAACGTCATCGGTATCGGTATCGGATCAGTGTCCTTTTGTATATATCAGTTGCTGTAACTAGTGCATTTCCTTTAAGATAAACCAGCAACAATCAATGCAAATGAGTATTGTGTTAATAGCGTTTTTGTCGATATTAAAAAGAACTATGGCCTTTCTTAAGGACAACGACAAGAGCAATATCTACACAACAATCTTCTAACACACACAATGACGTTCAGCTAACCTGGTTAAGCGTGATCACGTGGAAGGAAGCAAACAGCAAGCTCTCTAGATCTATACACATGTTTGCTTCGATATTCCCAGGAGGACGCTGTTCAACCTTCTGTGATACGTTGGCAATAGCCTTGACAACAACCAGCTCAAGGCTAAGCCAGTTGCACACGTATACAGGCCCGCGCATACATACTTACCCACTGCCCTAGATGGCCAGCTTTACTTTTGACGTCCCTAACGTCGTAGGCCCGCGAAATATGCTAAGTTATTGTCGAACAATCGATAAAACAAGCAATCTAGCCATCTGGTTGGCTTATAAAAAAAACAACAACAATAGACTGGCTATGGGGAAGTAAAAACACATGTGGAGTGATACAAATTCTAACAGGCGTCTTGATGTAAACGTACGTCTATCCTGTTTGTCGTAGAGATTAGCTATGTATTATAAGGCTATGCATTAGGCACGAAAGAAAGTAAAATGAATAGAGTAAAAAAAGGTTGAAAAGCTACAAGCGTTAGTATATAAAATACTTGATAACACACACAGAATTAACAGTCTTATGCTTGTGATCTAGAAAAACGGATTATGTACGTGCGCGTTGGCTTTTCATAGCTACTAAATATACCTACTGCGCTCGTCCAAAAGATTTCCTGATGCAGCCTGAGAGGCTGAGGTTCTTTGCTCAACAGTACGATATAGGTAGGTACGTGATAGGCACAGGCCTATGGAAATTCTTTTTTAGACACTAGAAAATCTCCCGCTTAGAGCCTTCTGCACAGAACATGGACATCCACCGTCACCCCTGATTGTGGGCGTATTAATATAGTTTTGTTTTTCTATTAACTTGGCTACAATATATTTCATTATACGATGCATATAGTTTTCGCGTTTCCTTTCACAGTATAATCAATTAGCGTTTAAAAAAGTTGTGTCATCAAAATCAACCTTCGAGCCTTTCAACGATTCCTTAGGTCTCTTTGGCTTCAATTTTATTGTCCTGATTTTTTTTTCGCTAGACTGGGCCTACACACCGCCTGTAACATCATCACAGCTATGATGGTAATAATGAGACGTGCGATTACTGTCGCGCACTGCGGCTGCTTATGGCGGCCATCGAAGTGGACACGGTCTTGCCATGCGTCATCGTATAGCTTTGACGGAGCTGCAGCGTGCGCCGGCGCTACCACTGCACGCTATTCTCCTGACGAGCGTAAACAACTCTCTCCGGAACAAAGCAAACGGCCGAACATCCGAGCGGCCGACTGACGTACGCCACCGGCGATTAAATCCCTTTGAGATCCAGAGAGTAAACAAAAGGTCATCGGGATCAGAACCAGAGAAAAGGGACAAAAATATAATAATTACTACTAAATTAATGGAACGCATTTAAAGTTTTGGATGAGCGAAAATTATTGATCAACTTCAACAATGTTTTTTTTGTTAAGCCCGAGCTAGTGCTATGCATCGTGTATTTTCTCAGACCTCACCTTAATAAGAAGCTGTTTTGATATGATTATCAAGCACCTCAGTCCAACTGTTTATTTCTTAGTTAACTATCCGAAAATGTGTTACAGAAATCAAGTTTGCATTGAGCATTCCTTGTTTACTGTTTCTTTTAAATTGATTTTTTGAGGAAAATTAGCTTCGGTATTAATTGAATAATCTGCTTATTTTTATTTACCAAGATCTTTTTGAGAGACGTCAGCATATAATTTGATATATCGAGCTGAATAAATACGGAGATATACATGTTTATATTAATCACGCTCCAGCTAGCATGGCATAGGGAAAATTTCAAACTGTTACATTTTTCCCGACTATTAGTACCTTAAATCCGGAGACTTGATGACATGGGGTAACAGCGTAAGGATGGGAAAAACAGGCTTAACATAAAAAAGAGATTTAAATATTTACAAACAATAGTACAGGCTATTGTTAATTTCGGTATTTAGGGCGCACATGCATTCGAAGATTTTTTTGCAATTCTAATCAGATGGTGGGGAAGTATATTCTTTAATTTAATAATCAACACTGTTACGTGTTCAGGGGAGAAACGGAGGGGATCGTGCAGCAGTGGTTGCCGTCCACTTATAGGGAATATTCTCGCATCTTTTAGTGCCTTTTATTACTCTTTGCATGAATCTTTATTTACGTCATTTCATTACGTCACTTGTGATGTACGTCATTAAGATAGCCCGCGAACTTTTAGTTTACTGTTTTGTTCCAAACATAAAGCATGCGAGATTGTATTGTTGTAAAAGAGTCGACGCCGTGGGTCAATACATATATGTGTGCATGTGTACTTCTCAATACGCTTCATATTAATGAGATCATTTGTCCGTCCTAGATTTAATGGCCTGTTTAGTAAAAGTAAGAATCGTCAGAAATGACAAAGCGCAAGACAGCTAAACGTGTGGCCTGCACCTCTCTCTATTTAGTAAACGTTTGTTGCGTGCGCTATACAAAAATGCCAAAACCGAAAACAATTGGTCTAAAAAATTGTCCCGTTCATCATATACTTACTGATTCGAAACTGCCTATAGCCAAATATTGAAGTGAATTAAGCTTCGTACGTTCTAAAATTAGATGACCATACTCATGTAAGTTCCAGTCTACACTGGCGCAGGAATACAAATAGACCTGAGTGCGAAAAAGCGCTGGATTTGCACGAAATTCATATTATTATTACAAATAGTATGAACAAACATTTGGAGGATTGCCTAGCGTTTGTCTTCGGCCGCGTCATCGGCCGCGCGATCTGCTGGCGGTGGTTTTCGAGGTGGTCTTGAATGAGAGCCGCCATCAACATCTGTTGTTAGAGTAACATCAAGGAACTTGACAAAGACGTACATATGGACATATATAAAAGTGACTTCATCCACTCCAGTAACTTGCTATTTGAACGTTATGCCACAAAGAAGAGCCATTTGGAATTGGCCACCCCCGAATCTGATCCAAAGCATGATCCCAACGTCGGCTTTGAAAAAAAGCCCTATATGCATAGGTCTGCAATATATAACACGCTTTTTTTATATATTTAACTATAATAAAATTACGTTATTAAGCTCCTTACTTCATTATAGGAGGCGGACATGTCCGCACATGTATACGATCTTGAAGTTAAAATCGTGTAATTCTTTTTTTTTCTTGTTTTTATCGGATCATTGTCGGTGCTCTTCGCAAATTATAGCTAAAAAGAGAGCTAGCTCCGAAATCATCGATAGCCCAAACATTGCTAGTGACTTCATGCAAAGACCTAATTCAGAAATCCTGATTTAAAAATGTCTGTTATTTCCACAAAATGACTCCAACCAGAAATGAATTAGTGAATAAACGGTACTTGTGCTTTAGGCTCACGTCAGATTGTACTCCATGCTTGTATAACGCAGTAAATACAACTGTGTCCCCATAAAGACCGGCAAACTAAAGTCGACTAGAATCAATACGTGGATGACACGATAACCAACCATAGATTGTCGTTAATAATAATAATAATCGAAGAATATATATATGTCACTCCCTAAATCAAGCTTATTTCTATTGTTCCAAGCTCGCTGAATTTTGCTCTGTTTTAGAGCACCAATACTGAACTTGGGTTGCGCATCTTAGTTACATTTCCGGAAGCCTTTACATTGGTAATAATATAATTGTTTTAAGCTCAGGTGCCCAGGATTTATTTCGGCCAGCATTGGCAAGTGGCACGCCAGCTCGGGTCACTCAAGCTTGGATATCGTCGCTGGATGAAATTTATTCAACGAGACAGCGTCAACTGTAACCTGTCTATGCAAGGGTCCATCTATACAACAAAGAGAGGGCTAGCGATGGCGTGCTTCAGACTAAATCTTCAGTAATTTCAGCTATACAGACCTTTAACTTCTCGAACGTCTTAAGTAAACTATGTGCTTCAATATTCGTATTGCTCTGCCATTTGTATGTATACATTTGCATTTCGCAGATTCTAAATGTCGTGATTTTTGTCTCAATGTAACGTTCGAAGAACTTTAAATATAAGCTCCTTCAAGGTTGAAACAGTATTTTGTTGTACGCGACAAATATTTCCGTATGTCAAAGATCTTTGAAACGCTTACGGCCTTAACTTTTGTGCAAGATGCCCTTCAATACATTGAGTCTCTTTAGAGAATTACATTGAGCCTTTTAGGTTTAGTGTTGAGGCGGACAACGGTAATGATCGTAACAGGGAAACATAGATAATGTTGTGCTATAAATAAATAAATACCTATTAAATGGCCCGAATGATTAGATAAGAATGTGACCACTGAATCGTCATATGAATAGTTTGTTTTAGAATAATCGTACATAATCTAATGATGACATTGAGAGAAATAATGCTTGATTCCCCATATTGTTTCTCTCGATTTGCAGACTGCCTTTCTCTACACTTCTGCGTTTTTCAGATGATAATTAGAGGTCCAGTCACCTTGATAAGAAAATAATGCTGATCTTTTCAAATGTTCAATACCTTAAAACGATAGCTATTTCAAAACTAACGTTGCTGACCAAATAGTTCGTATAGAACGTTGACAGTAATAAATAAATAAATACTGCAAGTTTAGTTTGAAATAACGATCAATGATACCATAATAGTCCAAGTAACCATCTATGTAACTAACTGTTTCAGTAGTGAAGCCCCGCAGATATGATAGGCAAACCGATAGGCCTTCTTGAGCTCAACTCACCGGGCGAACTTTCAAACTCTATGACAGCATGAACTATACATCAATGTTTAGTATATCGGTACACATGATGGACTTTCAAGTGACCTCTATGGAGATTCGATTGTGTTTTGAACAGATAACGCGTATTATCAACTAATTATACACTGAAGGACATTTCGCGTACAGTGTGATAGCACATTAAGTATATGCAGGGGCAACAGTAGCAGCTGTGGAACGTCAGGCGATCGAGAGTTGCATTCGCCTTAGACGGTGCGCTATATACGAAATTACAGAAAATGTCACCGAAAAAAGATTGACCTAGTGTTTGTTCGCGGATGACCATACGCCAACACCCTGCGGCCGACGTGTCTCCGACGTCATCGACGGTAGCAGACATCAAAAGCAAGATCGCAGCGACAAAAAATAATAAAGGAGATGCTGCTACTGACGCCGCTGGTACCGCCACTGCAATAGCGATATTTACGGGAAGAAGGCGATAACAGCATTGAAAGTTACGATGACGAAGACGTCGACGTTTGTTTCTGTTGCTATATCTGCCTCTGCCGCCGGAGCCATATTTACGGTACGTTTTTTTTAACGGCCGTTCCGTTCTTATCGTTGGCTTAGTTCTGCTGTAAGTGAAGGAGCACCGTTGTTGCCGTAGCCGATCACTGTACAGAAGCAATGCCAGGGCGGAGTGCTCCCGCTCCGCTCATTCCCGGGTGGGTCAGAAGAGGACCAATGGTGACGGGGCAGGAATCGTTCGGTGAGGTAGTAGCACGTAAGACGTGACGTTAGAGATAACATTTGAGAAAAACAAACAAGTGCTCGGAGCCTTTTTTTAGCAAAGACTAACTCTTCGCCTGTCCTACTTAGTTCCGCTCTGGACTCCGGTATCATTTAAAGTACGGTCAGAGAATGGCTTCAACGGTGACTGCGTGTTGCGATATGGCGAAGCTGTCTAAAGTTGTTCGTGCGTGGCGCACGAAGGAGACGTCGGCTGTGGTAGAAAGAGCAACTCCGAACGAAAAAAGGAATCATCTTATGAAACCTGGCATACGCAGGCCGACTCTCTGGAGAAGGCCAGCTTCGGAAAGGGAATATGCCAAGAAAAAATCTTACTTTACCATTGGAGACATCAATTGGTGACACGCGCCTATAAACGCGCACAGCTAAACCGGGCACAGCTAAATCCAACAAGATAGGAAGACCCCGAACTTCTCAGCTAATAACGCCCAAAAAACTAATGTCAGATATTCAAGAGGGCGTAGATAAATAATGATGGATTATTGAGAAAGGTGGTAGAAGATTTGTGCTAAAAATATGTTAGACGGTATAACATTAATGTCGTAGATTAAACTTTCTTGGTGTAATAATTAAGGCCGATACATATTTCGGATACCAGAATTTTAAAAAACGTGTGATCTTTTGTTTGAGTTACTCTCTTCTTCGCTATCCGCCATAGCATACAGTGTCAATTCGTATCAACTAGGTTAAATTTTAATTTTAAAAAAATTTCTTTAATTATCGATAAGGTATTTAATCTTAATTACGGATCACTTTGCCATGTCGAAACCATCCGTAATCCATGATGTCAACAAAAAATACGATACGAACGTTAGAAAGAGTAGTTCTTTGGGCACGTGTCAAGTGATTTTAAGAGTAAGGAAGAACTAGCTGGTTACAAAAGCATCTGGTCTTCCATCAATTCTGCAGACCAACAGCCGATACGCAGTGCCATCGATGTATTAAATATCTGGAGTGCCGGAGCCGGACTACGAATGTCAGGTTGCCTGTTGCCGATAAATTGTTAACTAACATCAACACAAATGTATCTGATCGGCTATAAAGGTAAATTTTCTGTTAATGTGACCTTTCTCGTGCCGCGAAGCTTGGGAAGCAAGCAAGCTTTGATCCGTGTTCTTTTGTCGATAACATATCCGACAGTTTACAAATTCCCTGTAAGAAATACACATTGGGACTTCGTTATTCTGACAAGTACTAGGTCTTGTGTTTAGTAATCAATCATGGTTGATACAAAATGGTCAAGTACGATTGCCTACTCGTATAGTAACATCTATTTAGGATACCGTTTGTATAGTTATCTTAATTCGCCTATCACGGTGAAATTTCGTACCTAACGCACCTCTACATCGCTTGCCAGCTTCGCGTGTGTGAGCGCAAGGCATTGAAGGGTTCAACTGAGGAAAGGCCTAAAACACTTCACTTGAAAATCAGCTTGACAAACAAATATAGACACGTTTGTATATAATTGTTTAGCAGGACCATGACGACATTCGGGATTATCAAAGCTCGCGGCTAGAAAACGAAGTGTGCGTGCCAAGACGGTCGCCATTGAAAATCAGGCGTGTACACGTTCTGTGATGTAAAACTAGCCGCTGCGACTGAAGAGAAAACATGACTTGTCATGAAGCAGGTAAATATCGTTAATCTGCAACGAGTTAGGGTTAATACACATTTTTTTTTAGGACCTAGATTGTCGGGCGAGCTTTTGATCAGTAGGCCAAATTTGTTTCTTTAACTTTGGCACATTTACCTAAAATATTGCTCCACTTCCACCGTTATCAATTTATGTAACCTTGAATAATATATTCTATGTGAGTGATTGTAGATATAATTGTGATCGTTATCAGTAATATTTAAATTTAATTAATTCAAACGCCCGAATAAAGGTTATAATGGTTGCTGACGAAAACGTGGGCGTACAACGACGCTTTCTAATTTTTTACTGTGCAAATAACGGTATCAAAATGACAAGAATTATAGATTTAGATAGCTACAAGACAACGTTTCAAGGTATAGAAGTTTTCCTTGACCCGCTTTTGGAGATTGCCTTACGTAACAGAATGCCGAAAAGTTCTGATGGCCAACAACGTTAACTTAAGTAACTTGCGAGTTATTCGTTTTGGTGCAACCATTATCCTAATATTCTGACATTGCTTCATCGTCACATACGTTACTTCTTTACTTTTTATATTAAATATGTATCTGTTATTTTTTTTCAGCCTACCGTAAGGTATCAAAATGGCGATCCAATGTCGCTTGAGGACAGCCATATTTTGTTTTGAGTATATATATGATTACATGCCAAGAAGCGCTGTGACAACTCTAAGCTGTCGTCTCCCGCTCAAAATCTTTTTGTGGAAAAATTTAACGCGCAGTTAAATTGTTAGTTATCGAAGTTATCGCTTAGTAAAGCTAAGCGGAAGGAAATATTGACTGATGCTCTGGTTTTCAAAACTATTCAGATGCGAGCGACTCGGATCACCGCTCTCGCCGCGACAGTCGCTAGTGTGACATAAACAGAAAAATTTCTAGCATCAGAAGAAATAAAATGCACGAATCCGTAGACCGCCATCCGCCATTACTACTCGATACATAGAAAGTCATCTAGGAATAATCATATATAAATACAAGCGCAAACGTAATAAATACTCTACTCCTGAACACTGCGTTAGAAAATGACAAAATTATCTCGTCCAGTGGGTTTAATAGGTTCTGTAAATGAAATCCCTAAAGCTCTCCTTTTCATATATATATCATTCGATGCAAGTTTCTGCGGACACAGAGACAAGAAAGGGAAAATATAACTTTTGCGCATTATAGAATTCGATTCTACGGTCCATGATTTTGTAAACGTCACGTTACCCTACTCGCCATATTTGTACGATATGTACCTAGAGAGATAGTGTCTTTACACCGATCAAAAGAAGCTTTGCCCTGTATTGTTTGTACCGGCGTATCGGCCTCCTTACCACCCGAGTCAAAAATACCCGAGTGTAACTTGTTAATTGAAGTCTAGCTCGGTCAATATATAGAGCGCGCGTATAATGCAACACTTCGTGAGGGAAAGCAGAAACTGGCTTGATGCTTCTTGTCGTCCCATCCCCATTGCGCAACACCAATATGGCCGACAGGAGAGTATCGAGTATTCGCGGTAGCTATAAATGTTAAGTCGGGCCCCCGTAAGCTTGCCATTGATGTATGTTTTTGTATCGAGGTCATACGAGTATACGCATTTACTTACCGTGAGGAGGTGATAGCAAGGGCATCGAAGGCAGGATGCTGCTGCTTACGCTACCCTAAGACGAACGAGCGAATGCTGAGGGCGGAAAAGGCCGCCTTCTCCTTAACTGGCAGTAACGTATTATTGTGTACTATTGACGTCGCAACAGATAAAGGTTCCACTTACAACGTCTAATATGCAAAAGAATACTGCTCAGATTGATAGATATTGTTTGATCATTGTTTTTGAAATTTTTTAATTATCAAGTCGTGAAGATATATCGAAGAACAATTACCAGAGATATACTAGCGTCGTGTTTGGAAACAATCAGGCATTTGTCAGGAAGTTGAAACCGTATATTATCTCAAGTCAAGTGATTGGAGTTTGCATCTCGAGACGTATCTTTTCTTTTTTCTCGTGTGATTAAAACGACAAACAAAATACAGCGGATTTACCAAATATGTCATACTGTGTCAACTGAGTTATTTATATTAGCTTGGAAACCAAATGCCTTCTTTTGAAAAAAAAAAAAAGAGAAACTTTCTCTTCGAGCGTCCTTTCGTTTATCGTCTACTTCTTATATACCGCTCAAAAGCGCTCCTCGGGCCCGATCAGTTTTAATTGTTTTAATGAATTGCAGTTTTAATTCAGAATAGGTCCTCAAGGATGGATGTTCCAGGTGGAAAAAATACCGTATTTGACACCTTCTACACTATGCATATTGTCGAGAAAGCGAAGACGCTGCACGAACGGCCCGCAACGTCTGCCTTGTGTAGGGTAACGGCGTTATCGTCGAAACGGTAGCTCGAAAGTGGTTTGCCAAATTTGAAAATGGGGTCCGGATCTTAGAGGATGGCCAACGACGACCATTTGAAGGCACTTTTTAAGGAACGGCTTGACAAACAACTAGAAAATTAGCCAAAAAAGATAGGCTACAGCCATCGTACGCAAAGAATTTTATGAGTCCGTTGAATCCAACGGGAAATTACGGCTTAACGCTACATACTAACACCGCTCCTGCTATCGAGCGTCACGCGATTACAGTAAACGAATTTCGTACAGAATTGACACACATACACACACAGAATTGAGTGATGAGAATTGATATCTATACGTACACATGAACCAGAAGTCGGAATGGTTGATTCCAAGAAAGAAACTTGGGCCTACAGTATACTGAAACCTCCATGCAAAAAAGGTTAGGTGGTAAGACACCGAAGAGCCGACTTACTTGGATTTGCTTCCCAGTTTATCAGCGCGTTTATTTGCCTCAGATGCGTCGAGCAAACTAGACTATTCAGGAGAAAAGAATCAACAGACAAAGATAAAGTTATCCTGCTCGGCCACAGCTGGCAATGCTGTAAAAGCTGCCCTCCTGCTCTTTAAACAAGAGGTTCTTTTACGCTCCCCCCATTATCCGGACTTTGTGTCGACGGATTTTTACTTCTCCGTTCACTGAGCAATCAACTTCATCGTCTTACCTTCAACACGGATCGACAAGCCAAAACGTGCTTGGAGAACTTCTTCGGGATGAAACCCGCTATCCTTTGGTGACATGGCGTCTATCCTTGGACAGAGATAATGAGGGATACTAACCGTAATAACCTATTGTCACAAGAATAAGACTGGTTCGGTTTTTCTATTTAGAAAAAACAAAGCAGGAACTTTTCGTGCAACCTAATATATAGACTCCGGACATCAGACAATAAGAGAATATCTGCTTTAAATGTGGTTACATATCTCCGTTCGTACTTAGCTTCTTTCTAGGCTGATCAGAGTCGCTGTCCTAATCTCCAACTGCACACAGGCATTGTTACTATTTCCTAAATTTTATTGTTCGCCTTTTAAGTTTGCTAAGTAACTTGAGTGGTGCTTAGGTTCAATTTGATAGGCCCACTACTGTTAGCATATAGCTTAACGCAGTTTCTGATAAGACTCGACCCTTTGATGTACAACAGTGAGCTAATATTGTGTGCCCTTTCTTAGAAAACCACATACTGTAAAACATCGAAGGATATATTACTCATAAGATTTTCGCTGGAAATCGTTTATACAGAATTCAGATTTTAGGAGTAACTGCTGAACATTTAAGGATGAAAACCCAAAGCCAAACAAAATCCTAGAGTCCAATTCTAGTCACTCAAAGTTTGTCGAAAGCCTAGGCTATTTAGCTCATCTCAAATGTCTTTTGACGTTTGTGTCTCGTTGTACTTGTTTAGCTTTTCGTTGGTAGCATAGCTCGTAATTGCTCAAGTTGTCATAACTTGAAATGGTCAAGGAGCCTAGCACACCTTTTGAACCTACGTCTAGACATTCTGTGTTCAACTATCCCTTTGCCTGTGCAGTCGATATGCACGAGGTAGTCCTACAGGGAATACAGCCGTCGAAAGAAGCACGATACCCTTTGTTAACATCCAGCTTTTCGGGTTGAAAAAATTGGCGCACACTTCCAATTATCCGAAACTAGTAATGAATGTATTTAAGCCTTCTCAAAAAAAAGTTAACGTGGGCCTTACGGTTGCAACAGCTGAGTCAGTGTTAATATTGACGTATAAAAATTGACGAAGTCTCTACTCGACAGTGGATGTAGACATTTACCATGCTTCGAACAGGACGAACTCAACCGCATCACGAGCGTATGTCTAATCAAATTCGAATTCATGGGTACATTGTGAACTCATGAGGGGCAGCGGTAAAAAGACTATCATCAGTAGCCAATAAGTTTTCGTGATGATCGTCTAGAACGATGAAGCTGTACACCGATGACAGGGTGCGTCACAGCGTCCTGTAGTGGAAATATTCCAATCGAATGATTTTTAAATAGGGATTGCCTTCGAAGGATTGCACGAATTTCAAATGGACAAGGACGAGTTGACGATGGCAAACACGAATCGCACACGATAGTATCTCATGTATATTAATTATGTAACAAGTTGAGAAAACATCTCTTACACTTTGCCCTCCGGAGTCAATTCTAACCCTCTAATACTGACCATAAACCTATCCTCAGGTAACGTAGTTCAAGAACTTACAAGTAAACGAGACAGAACCTGAAACTGATGCTCCAGATCATTGATTTCTTCTTTACTTACGAAGGCATCGAACTCCACAGCGTTGATGAATACATAGGGCTATTGCAAACGTTCGCAGCAGCTGGCAGGAAAACAATCAGCACATAATGATCTTTCTGGATGATTGGAAAATTAAAAAAAGTTATTGTCCGCTCATTTAGACACTGATATGCGTCGGCAGTACAAGAAAGTCTGACTATTTTTCCCATTTATATATCGTTGAAAGGCATTAAATTATAAATTTCATTTGGTTATTTGATAATAGATCCTTTGAAGCTAATTGTTATTTTGAAACGTATGTCGCCGGTACCTTCCTCCGTGTCAGACTTAGTCCGTACTACGACAAGACTCAATGGTCTTGGGAATATCGAGATTGATCTAAAAGTAACCTAATTCGGCCCACTCGTTGGCTATTCTTTGTGCCATGTCAAAAAATCCATATTCTTGCTTATGTGTATTTTGCAAAAAATGCAGATTTCTCTGTGATATACATATAATTCAGTAGTTATTTATTTTCCAGAAGCCGCTCAATTTATGGGGTTGTTGGATAGAGAAAGCGATTGGTGGGCGTCACCGTCGTCGGCTCGTTAAGAAAGACTGCTTTTAGAGAATTGCTCTCCCCGCTAAAAAGCTGTACATCTGAATAGAACGGCAGCAGCGGTGGCAGCAACAACAACATCGAGTTTTCAGAGGAAGCGGCGTCTGCGTCGCCTATTCGCTGTTGACCTTGTCATTTCAATGAAATTCGTACGTCATAAAAGCGGACGTTCGCACTCGCTCGCTCACACGCTCACTCAGACGCTTGCACCAAGTCATAACAATACCCAAATAGTCAAACGCAGGGATGCAATAGAAATATATATATGTAGCCGTAGAACTGTAGATAGTAAAGGTCCTTGTTTGGGAAATCTGTTATCTACATACAACAAAAAAACGTCGTGTACAGTTTTTGTAGACTATCCTTCCTCTTTATCAGAGGAATAGAATTTTTCAGAATTTGTTATCTCATTTTAGTTGTGGCTAGCTCTGTCTTTTCATTTGGTAATCGTAAAAAGTACGACTTGTTTTTTTATTGTACCCTCATTGTTCACAAACGCGTACAACATCATAGCTTCGAAAAGCATTTAAGTCTTGATTTTTCCTCTGATCAAAAATTGCCTATTTTCTTTCAGCATTTTTACTGGCTCGTATTTTTCGAGCTAAACTGTCATCAAGCTATACGCGTATCGACATCTCTGCTGAATATTGTAACGGTGATGGTTTCCCCGAACAACCCGATATATATATATATATATATATATATACATAGCTACGACAGTAACAATAATTGAACGAATTTACAATTTTTTTTAATTATCTTTAGGTCGAGATGATTTGTGTTGTGCAGACGAGGCTAGAGTCAAATTAGAGAAATTCAGAGAATTTTTAAGGGCACTCGTACGAAGAAGGCTCTTTTCATTTGAGAAGGTCACCTGTTTCGGACAAAGACTTGTTATAAAAATGGTAAACGGAAAGTGTTGTTGGGCGTCGTTCGGCCTTGGTGCCCACATTAAGGCTAAGCAAAGAACGTTAAATAAGGAACACACACAAGAAGAAACACTGACGGACACTATTATTATTGTCATTTTCTAGAGTCGATTTTAGAAGGCAAAAAGATCTGACAATCTTCTACGTTGATCTTTACGTGCGTACCGTTCAATTCATGGTTTAATTTACAATTAAACTGCACTAGATATAATACAAAATTAACGTAACGTGACTATGAAACAAATTCAGGAAATTTAGTCATATTTTTACACATTTTTAAGTCGACGGCCGCCAAATAATACACAATATTTAAGGTTTTTAAAAAACAGTTTTTATAGACAAAGTTTTACACGATTATTACAATGCATAACTTTCACAAAATGATATAAGTTGTGAATGATTCATCTGTTGCTACACGAGGCCCGCGAAAAATTTGTCTCTAGATTGTTCAATTACCACATTTCTTTCTGTTAGGGATTCAATCTGAATGGTCATCATATACTGCCGCAGTACCTTGTTTATCAGTCAAGTAACCTTTGAACGAAACGCCTACCTTTCCAGGCACTTGAATCATATCTAGATAAATAGTTGTTCCACATCGATGTCTCGTCAAGGGGCTATATACTGATCACTCACTATTCATAGACAGGGCTTTTCATCTTGACAATTTTTGTCCGGATCGATCTCTCAGGTTTGCCTTCAAACATACCAGCTTTAAAGCTTTATCACTCAATTTAGTCTCATTTTTTTCCCAATTTAGATTCGACAAAATCTGAGCCACGGTTGAGTACAACGTTTAGCATACAGTTAAAATCAGCCTTTTCGTTGATCAAAGAGAAAGCCTACAATACAACTCTGCCAATTGTAGAGCATGTTCTAAGCTACGGTCTAGCCTGATGGTTCTCGTAGATGCCGGCCATTTGTATCATCATCATCCTGTATCATACTGAACTGTCCGAAACAGTCGAAGACGGCTGGCGCTTTTTGAGAGCTGTGAAGTGCCCGTTCAGAAGCTGGTTGATGCGAATCTGACATCTTTTAAAAAAGGATATGCTTAGAAAAGGAATAAGCATTGCATACGTCTACTATTTGAATTTGGCGCTAATGACTAGCTCGCCAGTTAAATGCTATTTATCTAAAGTGAAGTTCGTGTCGAAAGTTATGATGTTTACTTGAGGAATATTAATTAGGTTACCCTTAAGTTGATTACCCAGAAAGATGACAGATACAAACGCCTATCCGAGTCACCTTTTATGCCAAAACTCGTTATTGGAAAACGACAACATCGTGACGATGTGAATATATCGGCATTGTCATATTACCTGCACAAATATCACATAGAGGCTATGAAAACGTACCTTTCTTTTTACAAGTTGTTTCCGCTTAATTATTAAACTTTGCGGCCTATGGAACTCTACATACATATCTACACGTACATCAAGCTACTGAATCAGTGGACTGAAGCTTTGCAGTCTATTTTGCTCTGAGAATAGCCACTTCCGAACGAGCGCACCTTCACGCCGCCTGTACGCCTTCCGAAAGACTCCAGCATCGAAACATTTGTCACTTTGTTAGAGGTCTATTAGTGGTACAATAAATAGTACCTGTCTTAATTGTAATACTATAGTTCAAATGTCAAAAACGGAGAGAATCAATCCATTGGCCTGACGGCCGATGCCAAGGTCCTCAAGACAGTCAGATAGTCTTACCGAAGATTATCTTCTTCATGTCGTCATTTCTAAAAAAGAAAATTAACTTATCAAAATAACGCTACGAATACCCGTTAGAGAAGCTGTCCCATCCGTCTAAGTGTAGCCAATGGTCTCAAACAAATGAGGCGCAATTTTTCGTCGTAGGGAGCAAATGAGTGAAATAATATAATCGTACATTGAACTGAGTCACTATTACATCACATTACTCAGACAATAGTATCACAAATACATTCACTATGGGAATTTTAAAGCTCTCTGAGCCTTTACCAATAGGGATAGCTGGCCTTTACTAATCTGGATGTATAAACCCTTAAGCGTTAGCTATAAAAATTGTCGGTAGATGATCGCTTTCAGATCTGAAGACGTCGATATTGTCGCCCCAAAAGAACCTTGCTCGTTGCCAGCAGCCAATTGATCAGCGTGTCCCAAACGAAATTATGCTTAAGGCGAAACCCCATTGGTGTTTTGCAGTTTTATAAAATTGGGTAATATTCTGAAAACTGCCATAACATCAGCTCACATACGTATACCCACTTGTTTTTTCGGTTTTCCTTTCACAAAATACGCTAGACGACTGTTAGAGCCAACAGGCCTGTGCGATCCGCGAAGTTCCACTGACTTCCAACAATATTAGGCCAAACAACGAACGGAACGGTAGTACCCACCAGAATGCGTGGTCGTGCGTGAGTCTTTACAGCTCTGAGTGCCTGTGAATGTTTGGATACAACAGGTCTGCGTTGTCTGTTCCGCAAGGAGCCGTCGGCGGCCGCTGATGGCGGAATCGGTTCCGTCAGGTGGAGCCGACGCGATGCCGCATCGCGGAAGAGCTGCATTGCTGCTGCTGCCACCGCCGCCGCCGCCGCCGCCGCTAAAACGACCGCCGGCGCTAGCGACGCATCCCGTTAGCCATCGCCACCGTTGTAGTTTATCTTATGTTCGTCAATCTGCGTATACGTCTATTTGTGTGCTGCTGGCTATCTTTCTCTCTCTAGCTGACCCAGTAAACTAACGACGTGTGCCGTAACACAATTCTGCCAGTCCCCGACTTTTAGCCATCAGTAGGCGAATACCGGAACGACGGACGCCGGCAAGCAAGCAAGCAAGCGAGCGAGCGAGCACTCCGTGCCGGAAGCTTTTGCGCTACGAACTTTTGACACATTGTGTTGAATTTAGCTAGTAACTTTATTGCGCTGACCAATCGATTGACTCTGACAGGAGTCGTTGGCAGTCATAAAGGGTAGTATAAACCGGTTGTAGTAGAAAACAGTAACCGTGATAAGTTCCTATAGCCACAAAAACTTAACCATATAGTGAATTATATGGGAATGAACATTTTTCGAATCCTATACTTTCTACCCAGCAATGCACTACGCAAACGAGCTATATAAACTTTAAAAAAAAAATTGTATGGTTAAGTAAGTGCAAGCAAAAAAAAAAGAGAGACACGTGGCTATCTATTACTACTTACTAGGACCTGGGTACCTGGCATCGTCGGAGCAGGCTGCTGTAAAAGTTGGCGAGCAAATATCACTCCCATTGAAATTTTGATCCGAGCTACTATTATTACAAGACTTAAAATCACTTCCACGCCGGAATTATTTGTAAAAAGACTATTTGTCATTTTCATCTAATTACATAGGCAAAACACTCAAGTTTATGTTATATATTAAGTACAAAAATGTTTTATTTTTCAACTCTGTCTTATCACCCCTTTTTTTTTTTTCACACATATATATATATATATATATGCATGCATGCATGTGTATATACATCTGCATACATTGCCCTTTGTTCTCAATGACAACTTTAAATTTTGTATATGATGTATTGAATTTTCGCATTGTTGTTTCTCCTGTTCACTGTATCGACGCCAGCTGGGCTGTCAGCGCATTGAGGAATTACAATATTTACAAGAAGTCACTATGAGTGATAATTTGTTTGCGGGTATTTATCAATGGAACACCCGCGTATACTGTCGCTATTAGGGCGCTGTGATCGACCTCAAACACTCTTCGTTGACAATGACAAACGCCACTCACGTACAATTAAAAGTCAAAAAAGCAATTACTTTATATAAATATACAATCATTCGCGCCTACACCTCTCTATAGCTTCATTTCCCAAGTGTGTGTCATTTATCTAGTAATGTGCATATGTCTGTGTGCATACGTGTGCTGCCCCATCTCTCTTGACTTGAAGTAAGCGCCTGGTGCAGACGAATCTTTCGAAGGTTCAACGAAACTTGCTTTCTTTCGCACTTGACATATAATAAAAACGTTGTCATATATCTCATACAAACATCTCGATAGTGATTCTCGCAAGGTGGCATCTTTAGATCTATTTCATTTCAGTTGCTTTTCTTATTTTTTTTTTTTTACAAACTAATACAGCTTTCGTTGGCCACGATCACCACGAGTATTACTACTACTACTACTACTACTACTACTACTATTATTACTATTACTACTACTACTACTACTACTACTACTACTCCTACTACTACTACTAGTACTACTACTACTACTACTACTACTACTACTACTACTACTACTACTACTACTACTACTACTACTACTACTACTACTACTACTACTACTACTACTACTACTACTACTACTACTACTACTACTAGTACTACCACTACTACTACTAGTACTACTACCTCTACTACTAGTACTATTACTAATTGTACTGCCACTACTACTACTACTACTACTCCCACTACTCCTACTTCTGCTCCTTGCTTCATGGTAAAATGCTTTTTTGTATTCGCAACTTTTTTTTTTTTTTCTGTTTACAGACGGTTTTTGGGTATGTGTCGATCCAGTCGCTCATACCCATTCGAACTACATAGAGGTCGCGTTACGAGAGTTGAGATTGTGCGCGATGAAATAAACTCTGTCGCGAACGGCCTCTCCTTTTCAGCT
>NW_019213958.1:0-22173 GCF_002532875.2 Varroa jacobsoni | reverse complement strand
GTACTACTACTACTACTACTACTACTACTACCACTACTACTAGTACTACTACTACTAGTACTGCCACTACTACTACTACTACTACTACCACTACTACTACTGCTGCTGCTGCTACTACTACTACTACTACTACTACTACTGCTACTACTACTACTACTACTACTACTACTACTACTACTACTACTACTACTACTACTACTACTACTATTACTACTACTACTACTACTACTACTACTACTAACTACTATTACTAACTACTACTACTACTACTACTGCTACTACCACTACGACGGATATAATACACAGATACTGCATCAATTGGAAATCACAATTTTTTTTGCCATCATAACGGCGTAGACAGTCAACCGCACAGCGACGGAACCTCAACGACCGATGATTGAAACTGCGCCGTTCGTGAATTGTAGATCATTAGGCGATAAGCGGAGTCGTTTACAAATAAAAGCTCGCTTGCAGTTTTCATTATCGATATCCGCAACTCCTTAGCGTCCTTACCAAGGGCAACGATGTATAATACTACCATTGCTACGTCTGATGAACAACACGCTCGTTGTCACTACGGAGCACATCACTATCACATGATGATGCAGTGTATTACGGTTTGGTCCATTTATGCATCTGTAAATATGGTGAAATAAATATATTTTTGCCCCTAGTCTGCCAATTGAAGACGACGAGAACTCAGAAAGTGAACGGTGTGCCACTAAAGGCGGATATATTGAATTGGAAGCGAAACATATCTTTCTATCACAGGATGTGTACAGGAAGGGAAGGCGACTAACCGGTGCTCGAATCAAAAAAAGAAGTCGCTGCCGACAAATGCTGTCTGCTCTTTGGGACTCCGACAAGTCCCGATGGACTGCACGCCGATCGACTTCGCAACAGATAGAGCTGTCCGGTAACGCCAAACAAATAAATTAGCATATTTATAATTTACTCTACTCATTCGGCTGTCTCTGTTTACACTTTCAGACATTTTCACTTATTTAGTTGTCGTACATTAATCGCCCAACGAGCGTTCATACGCATGATGTGAATCAGTACCTCGACGCCCTGTCGTCTACCCTCGTTTCCCTACTTCCTTCACGGCGTCACGTATTGTGGCAATGGTTAAACAAATTAGGTAACAACGCCTGCTGGCTTCATGGTCAAAGGCTTTCTGGTAGTCGCAACTCTTTTTTTTTTTTCTGTTTACAGACGGGTTTTGGGTATGTGTCGATCCAGTCGCTCATACCCATTCGAACTACATAGAGGTCGCGTTACGAGAGTTGAGATTGTGCGCGATGAAATAAACTCTGTCGCGAACGGCCTCTCCTTTTCAGCTCTTTTTTTTTATTGTTTTTTTTTTTGCTGCTTAGAATAGTCGTCTTTTGCTTCCGCCTCCTCCCCCGGGTTTTGTCCTTTAATTATAGCTGGCTGTACAAGGAAGGTTCCCTATCATCATCTACAGTCACTGCTGCTGCTGCTGAGATCTCGATGCTTTGTTTCGACCGTACCTTTTAATGGAAGGATACTGACACGTTGAAACGGCACGGCTCCTGAGAGATCATCTCTGTATTGTCGAGGACCTAGCACCCGGCGAGGTTGGCTAATAAGCTGCCTGACCTAGGTGTATGATCCAAGACCACTGTTAGAATGGTGAGCAAAGATGTCGAGCAAGGGGTGGTGGGATCACTTTTTTCGCGCGACCGTCATTTGCAGGCCTATTGCTCCAAAGTCCTTCACTGATCATCACTGAACAGTAGGTGCCAACTCATATCGAGGTGGTAGCTTGTACCCCTTAAGCCAGAATGACTCAGATGAGTCGATAACAAACTTCGAGTTGCTGTAGACCATTTTTACGTTGAGTTCACTGGCATTTAGGCATGCCTCACTCGCTTCCAGATCGTCAACTAGAAATTCTTCGCCAAGACCAAGCAACCGACGTTTTAAGATCGACTGCCTAGTGCCCTGGCTATTACTGTTGTGGGAAGCGGACCTCTTGACAGCCTTCTTAGGGGTTCGTACGATTACTGATCTCTTGTTTTCACCAGCTTTGTACGTTGTTAATTGGGACTGAGGTTTAAATTGTGGAACCACCTGAACATTTTCATCGTTGTCCGAGTGACACACGGACGATCCATCCGAATGAACAGAAAGGTCCTCAGGAAGGTCATCTCCGCACATCTTGTGCGAAGTAACAGACAGAGGCGATTCCGGTTCCGAGTCGAAGTGGCTTCGGTTTGAGGAGAGACGATCAGCCAAGATTGACGATTTTTCACTGTGCGCCGGCGGAAGAACGTTATGGACGGCGTGCATATTCGCTGGGTGCACAGCTGGTATTGAAGGCATGTGCATTGGGCTAGTGGAACCGTAATCCAGGATCTTGGCCATGACAGCATGATGCTTGAGCATTAGGTGGCGACGAACACGTTGTGATGAAAAGTCGCCGTAGCCGCACATGCGGCAGATATGCGTTGGACTCTTGAGACTCTTGCGGTTCTGCTTGACAATCAGGATATCAGATGAGCCGGCATCGAAGATCGCCTCAAGTCCTTGGCCATCGATCATTAGCGCGCACATTGTTGCAGTCGCTGTCGTCTTGTCACAATTATTGCTGTTATTGTCTTCACACTTGTGACAAGAGTGGTTCGACACCATGTTACCTGCGATCACACAAGAAGCAAAGAGCAAATGGCGAATAGTTACTAGACGTCGATCTATCATGATTTGCTGGGTCATCAGATCATCGCTTGTTTCCTATCCCTTTATCCTTTCCCCTCAAGTGCCAACCCGAAGCGAACAACGAACCTCCACAGTCAGTTATTGCGCCTCCTTTCCCTACCTGTGCCAGAAGATAGCTATATCGGTCGCAGCAGCAACGGCAACAGTCGTCCATCAAATTTACCCTCCTTGCCAGACAGCGACGCCGTCGCCGACGCCGCCATTACAGACTCCATCATCATAATCATCGTTAGCCATCGCATAGCCACCTGATAACGACTGTGGCACAGAACGGCGACGTCGCTGACCTACAAACGGTTCTTTGACCCTCTTTCACACTAGACTACTGTTGCTCGAAGCGTTGCTGATACCGTCCGTAGCTGCGCGACCGCTACTGACATAGTTTCGCATTAAAACCGACTGAGCTCTCACTCACAGTTAGCCACCGAGCTGGTCTCGGTGACCTGCACCCGCAACTCCGCGACGGCGATCGTTACGGCGTTCTACGGCTAACCAGGCGCACAACAGCGGCTAGAACAGCTAGAAACCATAGTCTGATGTCTGACGGTCTATCTGTTTTAGCCGTTGTGCGCGTGTGTACAGTTGGGCAGTACAGCCTGCGTAGCACAATGCAGAAATCGAACGGGTGGGACGCCTACGGCACCAGTACTGTTACTATGTAGGGCACTGTTGCTGGCGACGTTGGTAATAATAAGCTCTGAGAAACATCGTCGCCTTCGGCAGCCAACATCGAGATGATGCCTGTAGTAATAATGGTCGTGATGCTACCCGCTGTAACGGCTGACCTCGCTGCTCCGACCCGGCGGTCAGCTTGTGCTTTTGTTCCGGGAGCTGTCGGTCGGGAAGTGGCTATGCTTGCAGCGTAAGCCGACCACGAGGCCAGCGAGGGGGAAGCCCAGAACAGAGCGGAGGGAGGAACACCGGCAGAGAGGGGTAAATAAAGGCGACGGGAGGGGGGGAGGGGGAGTGAACTGCATCTAGGTCAGGTCAGCCACCGGCGTGTCCATCCCTACCGGTCTCGTTCACCCCTCCGGTTTTGCTTAGTCTCATAGCTCAGCCACTCCGTAGAAAGCGGGCGGTCGATCGGCTTGCCAGGGCATGCCTGGGTGTATATGACCCGTGGGGGCGGATATAGGCTAGCCATAGACAAGCTAAAGGTCTGAGCGGATGAGTTGAGTCACATCAACCAGCCCAGCAATCGACCTACTAACTGGACTTTCGACAGCAATAGCAGCACCGCCATCACCGAATGGAAGAGGTCGAATCGACCTTGAGAAAGTGACCTCCCTAGCAGACGCTTGATACGATACGAAAGGCGCCAGCGGCGGCATTAACAGTAATCATGAACGAGGATAGAGGTAACCGACCGCTTTCTGGGTTGAACGGGATACTGCAGCCGGAGTTGTCAACAGCGTAATGATACAGCTGCCAGTCGAGCTGGTATCGTCAAAAAGACCCGAGCTAATTTGAATTGGGCATTGGAAGCCAGGTGGCGACGTAAAGAGTATCATAATATGCAAAGCTTGCCGAACTGTAAAACTTCGAAATGAAAATAGATGTTAGGTTTGCATGTGTTAATCATGTGATAAACCTTATTGAATGGTTCCTCACTTAGCTCTCTAGGCGCACTTAGCTTGTGCTAAGGCTAGGAATTGACGCTAGCCTAACGCTTTAACTAGTGTTCACAGTCAGTGTCATTACGATAAAAAAAGAAAGAAAGAAAGAAGGAAAAAAAGACGAGGTCAGTAGCGGCTCACGATGGCAAAACCCCCTAAACGAGCTGCAGATACCACCTGTCGGCGCAATAGTTGGTTCCAGGGCGCCCCTCCGATTTTCGAGTACCGGCATCTATTTCTCAGTGCCCGTAGCTGGGTGAACGATCTCTCTATAGCGGTTCGCCTGTTGAATTTGTTTTGTCGCGTTGGCTATTTAACTCGGAAGCAATGACCGAGTGTTGAAGGCTTTCAGTTTTTTAAGGAGTACCTAAAACACTTCTGTCCCTTTTACCCGCTCACTAAACCGAACTCACGCTGCAAGAGACTCAAGTCCCAAACCAAACGAGCGAGAAGCCGCGAGTCGAGCTGAGAACCAATTTCTGGCCTGGCCACCAGCAAGAAAAAGATACAGTGTGGCTAGTTAGCGCAATTTTGTACAGCAGAAAACTCGTGTTAGGTAGGCGAGAGTAGTGAACGGGAGAATCCACTACGCATCGTTCCTACACCCCTACTTGTAGGCGATTTTCGTTTTCAGAGTGCGGTTTTTATATACTACGGCGCCTCACCGCTGACAAAAGTTGAGGAAGTTCGGAGGTCTGCTCTGGACGGAGTGTGACTGTAATATGGGTGCCTATACACTGCGGACGTATACGAAAAATGTGTGGGAACTGAACAATCATCACAGTGGACCTGTACCAGGACCATTTTCTTGAAGCAGCAATCGGAGGTCAGTGGCCGGGGGACAAAGATGCTGCGCAGGAACCAACTAACGGGATCAAGCCATCTACCTTAGGTGAGATTTGACATGTGTGGGCCCACCACGGGATGTTTATGCGTTTGCGACGATATGGTCATACTGATTCTAAATCTTCTACAATAAGCTAAATACAATTATAGTGTTAGCCTTAGTCAAGACAACAGAATCCCGCAGCCATGAGGGATCATCGACCGTTCTGAGCGGGTGCAGACGGAACCCCGCCAGCTTCTGTTGCATCCAAAGCTAGTACTGCACTCACATGATTTTGTCTATATGCGCACAATTGCTCGTAACATAATGAATTCGCTGAAATACGCTGGCCGTATAGCAATAGCTCAGTAGCCGAGATTATCAATGTGTGTCAAGCTGGGTCCGTGGGTTGGAACCCACCCGTGACCCACATCCGACGCAAAACATCATCCCTAGCGCAGACCGCCCTCGCATCCGACCGCTCCCCCTCTTATTTCCCCGCTATCTCCGAAATGTTCTGTGTTCACTTATAATCCTCGCTACCTGCTGAATGACTTTAAATGGATAACACTATTGAGTTACTGTTTAATGGGAAGAAGTGGGAACAGAGTAACAACGCCTAATACTACCAGGTCAAGCAAGCACTCCTGAAAACTCCTGTAACCTCGATTGTTGTTGAGAACCAGTTAGCTCCCGCTGCAACTCATCGGCGGACACAATCACCGGCGGGTTTAAGGAGTATCAGACATTGTTATTGCTATGGTCCACACACGTCATTGAATCGATCGTACGCAGTCACGTGAATATACGGAAGTTGACCACAGCGAACATTTGCTTAGGTGTGTTTGCGGGCTTCGAAAATCGAACGAAACGGGTTATCAAAAATGCAGTTTCTAGCAGCGTCGTCAGTCTTTGTATACGTATATATAGACGCCGCTCGAGACGAGATGTCTTCGTGAAATGTTTACCAGCATTCTTCAACTGGACACGTACGTGCATATACGTATCTCAGCGAGACGTAGCGAGGATGAATATCGTTCGCATTTTGCCCACGATGAAATAGAAAGAGCTTTTTGATGCTCGAATTTCGTGCCAAATAGACGATGATAACGCCGCTAGTTCCTGCCGTTGTGGTCATTACAGCAGTTGCTGCCGCCGCCGCTGTTATCGTTGTTGCCAACAAGTAGCACGACCCAAGACGACGTGGATCAATACTGTTATTTGTTACCGTTGCTATCGTTGAGCGGGTAAACGCGAGAGTGGGCATGTGAAAAGAACGTGTGGCCGTTGACTCACGACTCGACAAGGAGGTCGTATGATTCAATCCATAGGGGTACGCTACAAGTACGCCAATACACTCATACGTAGGCACCGGCGCCGCGGCAGTCTACCTTCAGTAGGGGCAACAATCGTTTTGATCGTTCTGGACATGTTAGTCAAGCTAGCCATAAACAAAGGTCCACGACCATGTGACATGTATGTTTACGCTAGCTCTATTTATAATAGAATGTAGATAAAGAAGGCAGAAACAATATTTCGGTGAGAGAGTGATCATTATCATTTATTCTATCACTCATTGTTTATGCGTCTCTTCGAGATAACATTGAACAACAGTACAATCGACGACACATGCTCCATTTTGCACCACTTCACGCACATACGATGCGGTTTACGGTCTCTGGTAAGACGAAAGGTTAGACTGCATTCGGCGCGAACGCTGACAATATTCCACGTGGTGTTTTGGCCGGCCTCAATTAGTTTCCAGCAAACGTATTTCGCACGTACTCTTGCAGTCAGCGAGTTATTGGACATCGGCTCATCGTGGCGCCAGCTAACACCTTCTCGACTTATAATCAATGCTGCATGTACAAATTAGAATAACCACTTACCAAAACACACGCTGCACGACGATGCGTATCCGTCTACGTGTAGAACACGCCCCTTATGCACGTTGAACGCACGGTTCCGTTTCCTCCCTCTGATACGTCTCAGAGAGTCCTATCTCTATGTAACTGTTCAAGCAATCTGCTATAGCACATGCACCAAACCAGCTAAATCTGTCTGTTCTGCTCCAAATGTACGCCCAGTGCCCAGGTGGCGTTTCTCTTGTTGTCGATGATCGCCTACGTTTCCGAGCACAGGAAACGCGCGTTTTTACTCAGTTAGTTTCGTCGTCTTTGCACAACTGCCTCGTAGTCCTCCCTTTTGGACAAATACTACCGGCGTAAGGGAGAGCGCGTCACATTTATAGCCGCCCTCACACCGAGCGGCACGCTGCCGCGGCGCGGTCGCTACTTGCTGGCGGAACAAGCACACGGGTGAACGAACTGGAGAGGGTCGATATTTTGAGTGAGGGCAGCGTCCGACCCCCTCTATCATATCGTACGGGTGACGGCTGCGGCGACGTTGGCAGTGACTGCTGAAGCCGTGACCAATCATAGTCTGTTTGCAGGTGTGTATGTGTGACCCAGCATGGTCTCGCCAATGGTCTCCTTTAATGGGTTATGGTCCCGTTTGTGTCCGAGTGTGTCGATCTATATGTGTGCGCCATGGGCGATTTTCAGTACCGACAGACGCGCGTACGTCCAGACAAGCGAATTTAAGAGCAAACAGAGAAAGGGAAAGAACGGGTGAAAGAAGAGAGTACGTTCGAGAAAGGAAGGGTTTTTGGCTTCGACTGACCGACCGACAGACCGACCGGCCTACTATTGGCCGACCGCATGCGAGCTTCTGTAGATCGCCAACTCTCGCGCGGAGCGACACAGTACCGAGGCTGGCGGAGGTGAAGCGAGTTCAAATGGGCAAGGGGTCATCACATAAACTCAAGATGGAGCCAAGCTGCTACTAAGTCAGCAGCTGACTCGTACGCCCATTGGCCACTTTGCCAGGCAGACAAACAATCCTTTTCCTTCGGACAAGCCCACACGTGGATCACCAAACTATTTCTATTAAATGAAGCGCCCGAGTCTTGAACGACCAAATCCTTGCTGGTTTTATTGACGACGCAGGAAATATCATGGTACATTCAGCAAAAGACCAAAACGAAAAGGGAAAGGGTAGAAGAAAATGCCCAGAACGTCAGCGGGGGTGGCCGACAAGAAGTTGAGGTATTTGATGAGGTTATGAGACGGCGGTGGCGGTGGCGGTGGCGGTGGCGGCGGCGGCGGCGACGGGAAGCGAAGGGCATAAGAAACTGGGCTTGGGCGAGGGTAGCAATAGTACGCGAGGCTTATAGAATTCTGAGAAGCCTTTCTCTAGCAGCTTTCCTGTATAGCTATTCTAGAATGAAAAACGCACCTGCAACGCGCTAGCAGCCCACACCGAACCGGCCAAAGGGGTAGCGTTCTCCGTCGTTATTTTTGTCGGCTTAGGAAACACATCTAAATTGACACACACAAACCTAGCAAATGTATTGATTGGTTCATTATAGTTTTCCTGGAGAATCTACCTTCCATTTTACTCCGGCTTTTTCTTGCAGCTACCGCTGTACCGTATAAATAGTTGCTTCATTGAGCTATTTCAGGATATATCTAGTCAATATCATTTGTAGCGATGTGCTCTCTATGCTCTCGATGGTGGCGGTCCATTTCTGGAATAAATTTCGCTAGAACTGGTTGTAAAAAGAAAGAACAGCTTTAGGTAGTAAGTGTAATTAACGGTCTCGTTTATGATCAACAATACTGATGTAGACAAAGACGCCATTGGCTGATAATCGGAGAACGAGAGAACAGCCAAGAAGAAGAAAACAATATCGTCTGGCAGTCGCAAACAGATACGAGCCAAGGGCGTCATCCGGGCGCGACCAGCAGGATCGACCAACAGTGTCATGAGTAGTTTGTCCTTAGATCGATCCTATGAATGAATGGTTGTTACCGCTAATGCCGAAAAAGGAGGTGACGTACAGAACTGTGTACAGCTGTGTGACAACCACAGTTGTGCTGGTAGTATTATGCCGTTGTTCTTACGAGTACATCGCTAATCGTCTTCAATCGCTTGTGGCCGGATCCAGTCTCTTAAGGGTACGACGTGGCGCGCGGATCGATGAGTCACGCCATCATTATGAACTTCCCGGGAAAATAGTTCCATACTGCCATCACTCCGGCCGGTTGTTCCCTGTAACATACCGATAGTCGAACTGACGCATCATCAACAAAGCGAGGCCACAGAGGCTCGGCGATACGGCCGAGGCCCTTTTACATTTTAACGCAGCCAAAACGCCGTCCAGCGACCGAAAGAGGTTATGGCCATGACGAAACGCGTATCCGCTAGCAGACGATAGATGTTAATGTCCCTTCATGGCCCAACCTATGATCTCATGTATCGCTTACTGCTGTTGCTTACCTCGAGAGCTTCGCGTTCAGCTCTGAACGCTGCCACTGTGGCGGCTCGGCCTTGGCAGCTTCGAGGAAGCGGCCAAGTTGCCACTGTGGGCACTGTCGATGCCACCGAATCTGTCCGCCCTTTCATCAGCAACAGCAGAGACGCTCCTGTACAGCAGCGTGACAACGCACAGCTTTTTTAATAGCGAACGGCGAGGGTGTGCGGCGGCAATCATCGTCGTCAATTTAACTACTACTGCTGCCGCCTGTAGCATAGCGGGTTGGGCTTGTATTTGGGTGTGGATCTGTATGTGTGCATGAATATAGGATTTGCTACACTCTCGGTCAGTCCAGCTAACCGCTAGACTTCGTTAGCTTTTAAGATCCGCTGTTGCGACCTTTTAATCGACGACAAGCAGCTGTAACCGACAGCGCGGCACTAGGTACAGGTGCGCACTTGAAACTGAAACTGGTATCCGGCAGAATCCGCTGGATGGTTTGGAAACGCAAGAGCAGAATGATGACGATGATTTGTCTAGCTCGCTTGCTTCTAACTCGGTCCGGCAAAAGGGCTTCTGGGAAATGGCGGGATTTACAAGCTATTGTCATGACAGGATGAGTTGTTTAACTAGGAGTTGGCTGTGAGAATTTTATTTGACGGCTGGAAACAACGCCGATTATCGATATAAGTAAATAGAATTGCAGTCTCTAAATGTTCTAGCATTCTATTTGTCAGATATCGGCTTGTTTGCAACGGTCGTATGACAAACACTCGAAACAAAAAGGGTTACGTTAGAGTAACAGATAAGTAGCACCATTGATAACTATCCTAAGAGATTCCTAATTTTAAACATATAATACGAAATATAAAATAAACCCCGCGCCATGTAATCTACTAAATCTGCCTGATTATATGGTAGGTACTAACACAATACGTACTAGCAAAGCTAGATCATTTTGTCCAATTTAAATAAATTGTACAGTGAGATTCGAGGTAGAACTAGGACTCACTCGACTAACGGCTACTCAGCTTATTGGAAGCATTAGAAAGGACATTGCGTAATTTAACCTCGTCCGCATGCCAGATTACAGTTTCAACAGCGAGCTTCACTGTAGAGCAAAAGCTGACGATGAAACTTCGGATCGGGCGGTCGGCCGTCCCATGTCTTCGTCCCCATGTAAGTAATAAACGCAATCGCAGCCATTTACCATTCCCTCATAAGGAAATCAGATCCTACCTGATATCGCAAAAGGGGGCGTGCACATCAGTAACTAAATGTAGTACTATTTATACGTTAATCAAAACATCACGTACACACACATAATAAAAATTCAATTACTATGAATATTTCTCCCAGCGAAAACCACACAGTATAAAACGTCCGTTAATAACAATGTTATTAATACAACTAACAACTTTAGTACGCAGGCCTATTTACGTGTTTGAGATGTATACACTTAGAAGTGTTTAGCCCTCCTCCAAGAAGCTGATAAGTCCGAGCAAGTAATTATCAGTTGTATTGTGTTTGTCCATCTTTGTTTCACCTGTTCGTACGAGCACCTAAGTACTTTGAAGACCGTAACAGCTATATAAACGACACCATTGCTCTCTTCACCCCTCTTTCTATTTCGCATTTATAACAACTAAACAACTGCGAGGATGAAATGTGGGGCTCAAGCATTTAGAATCTCTTTTTTTTTTTTTTAGCAGAGATCGAAGCGTTTTTTATCAGACGCACGTAGTCCACGGGGCTGTAAAGGACCGACGTTTACGAAATGCAAAATCTTTATGCAGACGATTCGAGTTTATAGGACTATGTTTCTGCCCGCCGCTGCATACGTTGCTGCGTCGAATTGTTTGCCTGCCGCTAAAAAAAAACTTTATCAACGACAACATCATAGTACTAGACGTTTTTAACCCAAACAGAGGTGAAATAGAAACAGAACTCCTCGAGGTTCCGCTAGATGTCGTGTATTTCTAGCGTCGTTCCTAGCTCCAACGAAAAGAGGATCACCTTTGTTCAAATAACATAAAGACAGCTAAAGACATTCAGAGGTGCTCGCACATGACGACCGATTTGTGCCAACAGACAGACGTACCGCTAGCACTAAGGCCCTCCATCCTTTTACATGTTGCATGCCGTCCACAAATCGGACCACCCTTTCCCAGTCCTCTTGACAACCGTACAGAATTATATACTTACTATTCTATTCTTCCGTTTACATTGACACGCGTTAGATTAGTGGTGTCGGAATCAGGTTCAACAGGGCACGTACTTGGACACGAATGTAGCCCACGTTCGCTGCAAGGTTCTGCTATTTTCGGAAAGGCATAGATTTTCTCTTAGCTAAGGGGGTTCTGTGGACACCATCTGAGTCCACCGCTTGTCCTTAAATAAAGCTGTTTCTACTTCTTTGTGTTATGCATGCGTGACCTGTTACTAAAGTAGATGCGTGGATTACGCGCGATAGCGAACAAGATGGTGAGACCCGTATGTAGCCTCACCTATGAAGCCCTCGAATAGCTATCTCGACCTGCTTTACAGAATACTATAGTACGTTGACAGACAAAACGTGAATAGCAATTCTTATGAGGACCAATTAAAGTTTTTATGAATTCGCGTTAATTCAAAGTGAACGCATAACATAAGGTTCCGTTAGTCCAGGCTAGCGAGAACCAGGTTTCGTCTTGTTTAATCCTGAAACGACACTTCTTTTATTCCTTGCAAAGCTTTTCATTTTGTATAAGCAGATACATGAATTAGGTGCATGAACCCCTGGCCAGCGCAATCCAATCCGTTTTTCGGTCACGGCAAAAAGGCGTTGTGTAACTTCGGCAAGATGGCCAGTCTCGAATATCGTTACCAGGAAGCTGAAGCGTATTGCCGCAGAAGGCACTAATTGATTTTATTCGGAAAGTTGATATATTTCGAGTCCTATCTACAGACACCTCTTGTCGCGTCCATAGCAGTATTGATAAGAGTCGAAAGGCAAACTGCAACTATAGCTTCAAGATGTAATAACTTAGAATTAACTAAATAAGACGAGGCACATTCGTTATTACTGTTTGTTACTAAGCGACCCCAATCGAAGGATCGGTCGGAAATGATCGGAAATGATTTAGTAAAAATGTTCGATGATTTTTCCCTCTCAGTCTCTCGATCATTCAACTAAGTACTAATTATTTTACCTAGCCTTACCATAAACCGACAAGCAAGGCCCAGATACTTTTTCGATAGAAGTTGCTCAGACAAAAGCCCCAGTAATTTGTGCAACTTAGTTAAAACTAAACTCCAACTGAATGCAAAAATATGGGTCATCGAACTTGCCAGATTGCTCACTTACTCACACTTACATGTTCTCCCCAATAAGTTACCCTAGGAACTTCAATAGATCTAGGTCTCATAGCTGAACGGAAAGTGCAGCTGTGCGAGTGGTGAAATAGTCCGACTAGGCAGTTCTACCATAGTCTGGTGGATGGTCGAACTGTATGCTACCATAGTTCTGACATCTCTGAGCTGGATCGCTCTGTATTCACCTAGAATAATGCCAAAATCATGAGCTCAACGACATTATCGAGTCAATCAACCGGTGCCTCAAAATTCCGGTTCGTTACTCTCCCACGAGGCTGGCACGATGTCCAAGCCTTATGTCTAACGGCTACGGCCACGGGATATTGCCAGAGCTCCAAGTCCAACGCCCCAATAAATGGAAAGCATACGAGCGCGCTACAAGCATAAAGACGAGAGAGGGGTATGTAGGAAGTGCTCAGTCAACGGACGCGTTCGCGGCGGACGATTGAAAGCGAACAATATGGCGAGAACGTCAGAACCAACGATTGAAGAAACCTCAAACAAATTACGTACTCTTATGAGACATTAGGCCTAGAAGCGTCGCAGGACGAGAAACGACATTTCTAGGGGCATCCCACTTCGAACCGCTTGGAATTTACTGTCCGCGTAACGTAGGATCTATTCTTGTAATTCAAATGTAGTTAAATCGTTGAAGAAGTCGTATGGGCTATTCGGTTAGAGGAACTCCAGCCATTTTCTCTAAGGCTGATAATAGAAAGTTCAATTTTTTTATGTTGGATGTATTAAGATCGAACATTATCACGTGATCCTGTTTATAAACATTGTCTGGCATATTTAGAGACAGTTCTTGTCAACCATTTACTGCGTTTGCTGGTAACCAGTCTAGTTATTTGCGAACAAATGTACGACGCAGCCGTACGTTGCATTTCATTGTTTCGAGTCTGTATAGCTGCCAATATTCACCGCTTCATAGAAACAAAGTAAACAAACAATTCTTGTTGTATCAGTGATGATAGCCTAACCTTCAATGACGTTTCAACCTATCTGACGAGTATCCGAAATTAGATCTAAAGCTGTCTGCTTAGTAATTGATCGGTGAAAATTGATCGATAAGAGTAATTTAATTTAATAATAATGGCCGATAAGACCATCAGCTCGAGTATCAGTGTGGTTATCTTTGTGAAGAAGTTCACACCACTTACTAAATGATTGATAGAAGGTTCACTATTTTGCTCTTCAATAAATAAAGATGATTCGTCTGCCATCTCGCTAAAAAAAAACCTATTCTAGTCCAACATTCTATGTCTCGAAACACCATCGACAGTCACGTCTAGGGTGGATAAGCCTGCTTGGAGGTTTGCGCGCCCTTTTCGACATAATAACCTTACATGCCAGCAGAAACACCGTTTTTTTTTGTTTAGAAAAAATAAGCATCTACATCGACTCATGTATAGTTCAGCCATCATTGTCATGACCCCACCTGAGCTAAGGTTACTCTACTGGCAAGGGTGACACGTCGATTAGAGCGTTTGCGCATTGCCTTTTATTCGTCTCCTTGAAAGGACTCGAGCTAACCGGAACCACTGTGACATCATCGGATTGAGCACTGTACAATGCACTGACTGACTACTGACCCAAAAGGAACTACAACCAAAGTACACCCCCAGCTTTGGTCTTCCTACACCTTTTATTTACTCTTTGAGAGCTGCTGTGTTCGGCTCCATCGGTCGTTTACCGAGAAGAAGAGGAAGACTAATCTGTACTTGTGTGGGAGGAGTATTTCTCTAGAACAGTGCACGTCTGCAGATGACCTGACGAGTTCTTGTTGTAGTGGGGTAGCTAGGGGGGTCATCACAGCCATGTGCTGCAAAGTTGGGATGGATCCATTCAGAGTTTAACCTACATCACTCCAGAGGCTCCGCCGATAGATTGAACTCTGTCACCCAGTACTCCTTTCCATTCAGCTCTGCATGACACTCAGACACACTCAACATTAGATAGTGCAGAATAGTTATTTATTCTTTTTATATGAGACCTACCCCTCCTCCCAGGCGCCACCACCCTCCAAAGCGAGCTCTCGCTGCAATGTTCTTTGGTACCATCCGCATCTTTACATGAAGAGTAGCGCCAGGAAGAACTGAAGTTCGGATATAAACAATAATTTCTCTAGTGAAGCGGATTATAGCTCAACGAGCATCCATCTATTTATCATCAGCCGCTCTCCACGAAAACAGCCAGTTAGTTCGTCGCCTCGTCGTTGTGTCACTGCTGCTCGTTGGAGATCTGTAACAGATCTATGCGACAGCTATATTGTAACCCGGAAGCTGAAATCTTATATAGAAGATGACATGTCCTTATGTTTGGCTTACCTTTATGGGAAGTTCAGGTCACTGTTCTCCTTTATCTAAAGTCTATACAGAGACCTGAATATTATGTGGTAGTCATTACCATTTACTATTACTTACTGCAGAAACGAATTAAGAAGTGGTTTGTTTTAACTGCTTTGTTATATAATAACGAGTGTGAACGACATGTTTAACCTGCTGCTGTGAAGAACCTAGTGTTTTTCCAAGAAATAACTAAGTTGTTTTAAAAAAACTCTCGAATCTCTATTCGCTCATATCGAAGCTATATATAAACAGCATTGCCTGACGGAACTCTTTTACATTACTATATTTTACCACGCATCTGCTCCGCCAGTTTGTTCGATGTACTGCGGGAGTCATTACAATATAGAAAAGCTAAAAGAAAATTTCAAAAGGATTCTTTAACGGAAGATATCTATATAGCTGTTTAGTCAAAATGCACTTCCTTATTGAGGCGTTATGCAAACCTCTGCAGGGACATGAACTTATTTTGGGGCGCGACCCAGCTTCAAGTTGGCGACCTATATTCGACGGAGTTGGCGATTTACCCCAGCTACCGTTTGTTGGCTAGGAGAACCGCGCCTATGCTTCCGCACAGAGTTCAATCGGAGTCAAAAGCGGCCGGGAGAGTGCACTGGCGGAAATTTTAGGGCTGGCCTGCATCCACAGACAAAAGTCTCGTTAGATGGAAAAAGACTAACCTAATCCTAGTTTAAAATATTATAAGGCTTAATTTATCAGTGTGAGTAATTTGAGATAGAGGTAAGACAGTTGATTATGGCGTGCGTCTCTGAAAAGGCTCTAACTTCCGTAGACCGAGATGAAGAGCCAGGAGTTGGCAGTTCTAGCTTGCCTTACCGTACTTCTCGATCATTTCTATTTAAATTGTTTCCAATGACAACTAGTAGCAACGTCAATGGTGTAAATATAAGATAAATCATAGTTACAGATACATGCAATTGCGTCTCAATTTGCATAATATTCCATAATATGAAGAGGACACGTACTTTTTACTCCATGCAGAGCTGCTTGCTATATCGGGCCTGGCGTAGGGTTGGTTAAATCTGAAATGCTTGGAAGGACCTATTTCTCTGCATTTACTTAGTAACTGCTTATTTATTTTGCGTTGCTGCCTATTCGTCTGCTAACCAACTATCTATTTATTTATTACAGCCAGGTAGATAGCCTGCTAGCGGCTATGTTGATTCGACTACAGGAAGTAGGGTGAGCGCCAGTCGGTCGGTCGGTCGGTCGGTCGGTAATCATCCTCTTCATCATATTGCGTGCTTCTTATGTCATCGATTGCACCGCACGTCACATACATCCGCCCTCTCTCTCCGTTCCTCTCGATCTCTCGCGTTCTGTCGACCCCTCGTCGTCTTGTTTTTCCCGTTCTATTTAAATCAGATGTTATCATCAGTGTAGGGAGGCATACGTGTGTGTGCCGCACTCCCAAACTATTATCAGCGACACCCTCTCCCGTAATACATACAAATGCATTTTTAACTACTAGGCGCAAACATGTATGTCTATATAATAGACAAGCCTATGAGTAACGTTTGGCTCGGGAGAAACAACGTACTATATAGAAATAATTGACAAGTGTCAGTTGAGAAAATAGCGGGTATGCGGCGAACATAGGATAACCTCTAGACAACGATGTCTCAATGCCAGGATATTGAAAGTTGCAGGAAATGCTAATAATTTAAGTGAGTAAGCTAAGATCTATCTGTAACTAGTGGAAACAGAAGGTTTTAGGATTCTTCTAATGAGGTTCTTAGGATACAAACGTCTTACTGCGGAAAATCGTTTGCGCATGCAATCACGCACACACACGGTGGCAGAGATACACTATTTCCATTATATACTTTTTGCTCAAAGCAGACAGGCGTCCATAATGCGTGTTGAGCTTTAGAGCATAATATTCATTTAGGTACGGAGTACTCAGTGACATACATAGGGCGAGTGTCTGCTTCTTGTGTGTGTCAGTGGGTGAACGCCTCTGAACAATAGTGCCGCATCAGTTGAGTATCAACTCGTGTAGACGGCATGCGATATGCTCTAATTCGAACGACTACTTCCGTCAGGGGAAGAGGTAGAGGGGTAAGGACGGCGGGTGAAGAGTGAGGTGCCGCGACGATTCTATTGTCCCGAACACTACTCGACCAAATCGATATCAGCCGAGTCCAGCCTGACAAACCGAACGAACGGACTCACCATTTTCGACACTCTGTATTTGTTGCGGGACATATCCCCCATTTAAATGCGTTTCCCGTTACGCGGTCTCACACAATTGCAGTAGTGCATCTTGTGAGGGGGAGAAAGAGCAGAATCCTATGCTGACGGTTCCCAGATATGTACCGACGTGTATTGTGTACTTTCGAAAATTACGCAAGCATGTGTGTATATATGTATTCAGCGACATGTCGGTAAATGTACTCCTAACTTGTAAAGTTATTTGAGTTCTGGCAAAGCGGCCTGTGGTTTTCAGTCTAAAATGGCTTCGAGGTGTAGAGTTAAATAATAAACGAAGTGTCGGAAATTCGCGCTTTTCATGTGTGTTTTTTCGAAATCCGCTCTGAAGTGCACGTATATGTATGGGTGCGATCGAATCTGGATGATGAAGATGCGTTCGGTAGCCGGGTAAAAATATGTTGGACCTTCTTCTGATGAGCTAGATAAGTTTCCGACGATCCCGCTACCATTATGTAGTCACTATCAGTCAGAGGGGATTGTGGGGGTAACGTGCCATTGAGGTCAATAAAGTTTAAAAGAGAGAATGGGGGTCATGCACCCCAAATGCGGGACGACTTCTACTACATCAGTCGGTCGCGTCTTCGTTTCTAGTTGATTACCGAATGCGAATGTCCCTATAACGTTAACTATTACTCAGCTGTAGATGAATACGTATCGCTAAAGCATAACCTGATAGCTGCCTTTTTTGTACCCCCATCACGACGAGACCGAAGAGTGCTTATGAGACGCAGCTCCTTGCAGTATATTCCGGTCGGAAAAATTGTAGCGGAAGTAACGAGTCGTTCTAGAACTGTCACAGTGGCGAGAAATTGAGCGGTACTGAAGACCATCTGTCCATAAGCTGTTTTCGACGTTCTAGAAATAAGAACCCGATTTCGAATAGAGCACACTGCAGACAGTCGCGTGAATGATGATGGACACTCGATTCTCTTCCGTGAATTTAGCCCAACTATTAACTAACAACTAATAAGCCCCAGGACTTTTTCCAAAGCCAAAAATTAGTCGTCATGGTACTCAGGCATTTTAAAAAATCCTCAGAGCTCATGAACGGAAATTTCGTCGTATCCGGAGGCCAGCCCAGGCTATAGAGCTGTTTCGAGCGGCCTCCTAACAGTACAGACAGCTCATTGGAAATCTATTGGAAACTTGATTAGAGACAGTTGGCTTCTTCCAAAAGTTCGCAGCAGATAGGGTAGGCTAAACAAGCGACGTCGATTTTCTGACCGACCTAATCCCAGTCAGGATCAGGATGCGGCGCATAGAAAATTTAATTAAATTGAGTACGCCAAGGTATACTAAATTGATATTGTAGTTTGTGTTAAATATATCTTATGCTTAAATATATCTTATGCGTAGATGCCCACATGTATCGTCCATGTTGATGAAGGCGTATCGCCTTTGAGGAGCGTCAACTTTTGAAAAAACAAGAAGAGCTTTAAAAATCATGCTACAAAGTCATTCTTGTATAGCTGAATTTAGGGAAAAGGTTTTATGTTTTTTTAGTTAGAAAACTTTTGACTATGATAGCGACAGCGATCGAACGGAAAAAAAGCTGAGCAAAATTACACGTCGCTATTAGGAAACCAATCCTATCTGTGCACGTAATACTAGCACCTTTTCTAGCATCGACACAACTGTAATCATCATGGTCACTATTAGTGAAGGCAGCAAGCTTATTTATGCCGATCCGTTTGCGTAGCTCAATCTGTCACTCTCTGCCAGCGCTGCTCTAGCGTCTATTTACCTATCCTGCACTCGCTCCTTTAGAGTAGGTTATTGGGTCTAAAAGCAAGCAGGGCTGCAACCGAGGCCCCCTGCTGCACGTTTCTTGCTTTCGGTCAGTGGATCTTCGTTGAAACCTTTCCGTCCATGCAGATGCATTTGTAGTATAAATACATCCAGCCGACGTCGAGCAGCATCGCTTGTTAACACATAGATACAGTTAGCCGCAATCGCAAGCCATAGAAATGTAGTGGGCTAACTAAATCAAGGGGTCATTTTGCCCTTGATAATGAGAACCGGAGGCTGCTGTGAGCGATTCGAAAAGCGTCTTGAGCAACTTGTACTCTTCCAGAGGTTCGTATACGCACAACAGGCACAAACCAACAAACACAGTAGCATCATTACATGCAGTTCACAAGAATTAGGCCATATGCACAGCGGCCAAATAGTGTCGTTCGGCCTTTGTTATGCCAGGTCGGCCAAGAAGTCCGCTGCGAGATGAACACCTCAACGCTGGACATACACGCACAGCCACTATCGCGAATTATCATTGTTTTCTAGGTATGTAATTTTAAGTCGGAATCAGCCAAGCAGATTGTTTTTACTTTGTATTTCGATGCAAACTCGAAAGTAATATGAAGGTTGCTTAATTCCATGAATCGCAAAGCAGTTCACTGTTATTAATCCTTCGCATTATTTGAAGTGAAACCCAGCGTTAGCCAAACAGCGGAAAGCGGCCCAGAGCTCCTAGAGAATCCTATACCGTAATATTGCAAGGGCAGCGGGCTGATCAAGTTCCTAAAACCTTTATAGACCTTGCAAGAGCCTATGACATGAGTTTCGCTTAAATAAACATGAAAGCGTGCCTAGGTGTTCGCGTTGTATCAGTTATAATAGAGGATGTGATCATTTCTTTAGCTTTTTGCTGACGTTGATCTGACATTTACAATGCAATGATAATTGCTATCGATCTGCTATCGTACTAAAATGAAAGTCGCTCTCTTTTTTGAAAAAGGCTTTTTATACCTACAGAAATTTCTATTTTTTTTTTTTTATTACTTGTAGCCGATTTATGCCTCTCGCTAATGTTTGCCTGGCCTCCATCTGTTTGATATTTATGTAGCGATGACGCTGGGCATAGCACATCGCTTACGTAGGACCACGTAAACCGCCCTGATCAGATGACGTCTCGGCTATTTCCTAGAAAAACACACATATAGCAATGCATAGGTGGACGTGGACGTACTCATCGTCTCTGAACGACTGAGCCGCGTGCGTCATTGTTCCACCACTTAACTCAGTCTCTTTGATGTTATTGTCAGATTAAGTTCCGCTCTGTTATTTGCCCTAAAATGGACAGTTGGCTAATGATGATGACTCGGAATCTTAAATGGTTACACATAAGCGCAAGAGGTCGAAATGAACTGCTACGAGCAATGGCTGATTATGAAGTGCATACCTCATTTATTTGTCCCGGAACGATGAAAAATAGATTAACTTGGAACGGGCTTATAAGTCCTGTAATAATCATGAAGACTGTACCTGCGAATGATATTAGCGTACGACTTTGCTCCATGACATTCGTAATACTAAATACAGTAAAACGGACATAATTTCGAAAAAGTGTTAGCGATATAGGTGAAGCCAATATCATTTCGATATGGATATTCGGTATAAAATGGCGTACATGACCCAACAATTAAACAAGATACAGTTTACGGTAAAGATCATTTTATGTCTGTTTATCTCTTTATTATGTTCCCTATTAGAGATTGCGAACGTTCGGAACTTACTTCTGCTGGCTGTAGGGAGGTATCGCAAACCACTATCTACACAACTATTGTTCGATTGATCGTTCGTTTGCTATATGAAGTTTCTCGTTTTTTTTTACTGCTAACCTGTCAGAGCATCACGATTGGTCAACAACGAAAATTAGTTTCAGTAAGAGTAACGTATGACAATAATACGTCCTGTAAGTGAAAAGGTCATAAGAAGCGCTAATAGGAAAAAAAGGCAAAGAATCCGAAGTGACCTGCGACAGAACGGCCGAGTACTTCATAACGGGGAATCGTAAGACGGACTCAATCATAAGCCACAAGAAAAATTACGAGCATCAGTTAGGTTTTAGTCGAATATGAACACCGAATATGGCTGTAAATACATTGCGAGATAGAATGAAAATAAATACTGGCTATGGTACGCTTTGACTTTGTCGCAAATTTGATAAACTCAGCGATCGTTCTTTGAAAGTGAAGCGTCTGTGATACGGAAATCTATGCATACGTTTATGGATTCATAACATAACGAGGTGAAATAAGCCCTGATTAGAAAATAGCTATTGGCACAACGTTATTATTATGTAGGTTACAAAGCAAACTATCTGTTGCTTCAAGTGATATTCAGCGCAAAACAAATGGGCCTATTTCACGATTCTGACCTAGGATTTGCATATATATCTAAAGTTAGTAGGCAGATACGTCTCCACTGGCATATAGATAGATAGATAGATAGATGTAGATAAATAGATAGATTAGATAGATAGATAGATAGATAGATAGATAGATAGATAGATAGATAGATAGATAGATAGATAGATAGATAGATAGATAGATAGATAGATAGATGTAGATAAATAGATAGATAGATAGATAGATGTAGATAAATAGATAGATAGATAGATGTAGATAAATAGATAGATAGATAGATAGATAGATAGATAGATAGATAGATAGATAGATAGATGTAGATAAATAGATAGATAGATAGATAGATAGATAGATAGATAGATAGATAGATAGATAGGTAGATAGATAGATAGATAGATAGATAGATAGATAGATAGATAGATAGATAGATAGATAGATAGATTAGATTAGATTAGATTAGATTAGATTAGATTTAGATTTAGATTTAGATTTAGATTTAGATTTAGATTTAGATTTAGATTTAGATTTAGATTTAGATTTAGATTTAGATTTAGATTTAGATTTAGATTTAGATTTAGATTTAGAT